>NC_132901.1:12789958-13007458 GCF_030463535.1 Salminus brasiliensis | reverse complement strand
TGAAAGAAGAAAAGTTGCAAAACAAGAGAACAGGGTTGAAAGAGAAGCTGAAGAGAGCACAGCTGAAGAGTTTACGTGAATCACTGAACCTCAGTTCCTTTGTTTTAAGAGCTGCTTCACTTCCTTCCCTGCATTTGTTTTTCATCAGTTGTTTTAGTGCTAAATATCCTAAGTCTGAACTACGCCGCCTTGTCCTCTGCTTACTTTGGTGTCCCCACCCCTTTTTTTTTTTTCCATTGTTTTAAGGGGTGCAGCTCCACTAACTGCCTGTGCTTGCTGGTGGTGCAGTGGTAAGATGTTGGACCTCTGTTGCCAGGGTTGCTGGTTCAACTGTTCTCCCTGTTCTCCCACAAGTACACAAAAGCACCCACAGTCACATCAACCACACATACATTAACCTTATATCACACATTAAGGCCTTTCCCCTCTGCACTTGGGTCCGCTCCCTGACCATCCCGTAACAAAACCAACTGAATATTACATTAAGATGAATTGTTTCAAGTAATTTTACAAAAAATAAATAGAATTATTAGACCAAAGCTGGTTGATTCTCATTGAAAATACATAACAACACATTCTTAGTACTAAGACCAATATTACGGCTTAATGTAGTAATTGTGTTAGCAGCAAAACTTACTATATAAGATGCTCAAACATTTTACATTTTACAGATTATTGTATTATTTAGTTGTATTTTTATATAATTTAAGAAATATAATAATTATTTTATTAGCTTTGATGTTGGTACATTAGAGTTTTTTGTATGTTTTGTAGCATCAGTCCTGACCAAAGGTCCTGAAGTGGTTGTTGGCAAAGATCTCACCATCAAGCGCGGCAGACCATTACTGAAAATCTTGGAATGTGTAGTTTTCAGACCTTTTATTGCTGAAATTAATATTTATAAGGAAGAGGTTAGAACATAAATCAATATTCATTTAATGCTAAAATATTTTTAATTCTTAATTGCAATGATGCTGAAAATAAATAAATAAAACTTACTTTATCCACTTACACACTGTTTTGGAATCTGCTGCCCATGAACCAAATGAACACTGAATTAAAAAAATGGTAATTCAGGAGTGTAATTACAAATTTTAATGAGCAATTTCAAATTTCACTCTTAAACCCAAGAGCGCAACAGAACAGCCTAATACAAACAGTTTAATACAAACAGCCTAATATAAACAGCCTAATATAAACAGCTTAATATAAACAGTTTAATACAAACAGCCTAATATAAACAGCCTAATATAAACAGTTTAATATAAACAGCCTAATACAAACAGCCTAATACAAACAGCCTAATATAAACAGCTTAATACAAACAGCCTAATATAAACAGCCTAATATAAACAGCTTAATACAAACAGCCTAATATAAACAGCCTAATATAAACAGCTTAATATAAACAGCCTAATACAAACAGCCTAATACAAACAGCCTAATACAAACAGCTTAATACAAACAGCCTAATCTAAACAGCCTAATCTAAACAACCTAATATAAACAACCTAATATAAACAGCCTAATACAAACAGCCTAATATAAACAGTTCAATATAAACAGCCTAATATAAACAGCTTAATATAAACAGCCTAATATAAACAGCCTAATACAAACAGCCTAATACAAACAGCCTAATACAAACAGCCTAATACAAACAGCCTAATATAAACAGCTTAATACAAACAGCCTAATATAAACAGCTTAATACAAACAGCCTAATACAAACAACCTAATATAAACAGCTTAATACAAACAGCCTAATATAAACAGCCTAATACAAACAGTTTAATACAAACAGCCTAATACAAACAGCCTAATACAAACAGCCTAATATAAACAGCCTAATATAAACAGTTTGATATAAACAGCCTAATATAAACAGTTTAATACAAACAGCCTAATATAAACAGTTTAATACAAACAGCCTAATATAAACAGCTTAATACAAACAGCCTAATATAAACAACCTAATACAAACAGTTTAATACAAACAGCCTAATACAAACAGCCTAATACAAACAGTTTAATACAAACAGCCTAATATAAACAGCCTAATACAAACAGCCTAATATAAACAGCCTAATATAAACAGTTCAATATAAACAGCCTAATATAAACAGCTTAATATAAACAGCCTAATATAAACAGCCTAATACAAACAGCCTAATACAAACAGCCTAATACAAACAGCCTAATACAAACAGCCTAATATAAACAGCTTAATACAAACAGCCTAATACAAACAACCTAATATAAACAGCTTAATACAAACAGCCTAATACAAACAACCTAATATAAACAGCTTAATACAAACAGCCTAATATAAACAGCCTAATACAAACAGTTTAATACAAACAGCCTAATACAAACAGCCTAATACAAACAGCCTAATATAAACAGCCTAATATAAACAGTTTGATATAAACAGCCTAATATAAACAGCCTAATACAAACAGCCTTAAATAAACAGCCTAATATAAACAGTTTAATACAAACAGCCTAATATAAACAGCCTAATATAAACAGCTTAATACAAACAGTTTAATATAAACAGCCTAATATAAACAGTTTAATACAAACAGTTTAATATAAACAGCCTAATATAAACAGTTTAATACAAACAGCCTAATATAAACAGCCTAATACAAACAGCCTAATATAAACAGCCTGATATAAACAGCCTAATATAAACAGCCTAATATAAACAGTTTAATATAAACAGCCTAATACAAACAGCCTAATACAAACAGCCTAATACAAACAGCCTAATACAAACAGCCTTAAATAAACAGCCTAATATAAACAGTTTAATATAAACAGCCTAATATAAACAGCCTAATATAAACAGCCTAATATAAACAGCCTAATACAAACAGCCTAATACAAACAGCCTAATACAAACAGCCTAATACAAACAGCCTAATATAAACAGCCTAATACAAACAGCCTTAAATAAACAGCCTAATATAAACAGTTTAATACAAACAGCCTAATATAAACAGCCTAATATAAACAGTTTAATACAAACAGCCTAATATAAACAGCCTAATATAAACAGTTTAATACAAACAGCCTAATACAAACAGCCTAATATAAACAGCTTAATACAAACAGCTTAATATAAACAACCTAATATAAACAGCTTAATACAAACAGCCTAATATAAACAACCTAATATAAACAGCTTAATACAAACGGCCTAATATAAACAGCCTAATATAAACAGTTTAATACAAACGGCCTAATATAAACAGCCTAATATAAACAGTTTAATACAAACAGCCTAATATAAACAGTTTAATACAAACAGCCTAATATAAACAGTTTAATACAAACAGCCTAATATAAACAGCTTAATACAAACAGCCTAATATAAACAACCTAATACAAACAGTTTAATACAAACAGCCTAATACAAACAGCCTAATACAAACAGTTTAATACAAACAGCCTAATATAAACAGTTTAATACAGTTAATAATAAGTTGTCCTCTTACTCTGTCTGCTCTGGTAGTTCCTGTTTGTTTCTGTCACTGTTTCCAGCTCTCTGGTTTTGTAAGTCTTGATTCGTAGCTCCAGGTTCTTGGTTTTTGTTTATGGTTTTTATCCGAAGTCGTTTTTGTTTTGGTGGTTATTTCTGAAGCTCTGCTTCACAGTTTTTCCTTCATAAGTTTTGATTCCTTTTATATCCTCGTCCAAACCCCTCACAGTGTGTTAGTTTAGTTTAGGGTCCCGTTCTCTCGTATACCGCTCAGCTTCCTCCCAGTCCCAGGTGTGCTACTGTACCCGGTTTGTGTTTCTGTTCCTTACTTTCCAGTTTAGTTCACTAGATTGCTGAACCTCTGATTTAGCTTTGCGTGTCTGTTTTGTTACCCTGTGTCCCGTTTTTCATTAAAGTCCTGCATCCCTGCAAGTGTTTCCCTGTGTTCACTGACCCTCCTGACCCAGCATGACACACATTCAATATTACTAAAATCAGTCCAGTCGTGTATTTTTACTAAAGTAATTTGATAGATAATCTAATATAATTCTGGTGAAATGTAAACATTTAAATATTTACATGAATCTCAAAGATTTATTTAGTAAACAGAACAAGTCTTACTGACTCAACACATGGACGGCATGTAATCCATTATTTTTATTAGAGACCAACAGTTCATTAAGTTTCAGAAATAAAAGAGCATGTTTATAGTTTTTCACTGAAAGAAAAAGTGCTGCAAGTTTAAAAAGTGCATTCATTTAGAAAATCTGCATCTAAATCTACATTTATAGTAAAATGTTCAAATGGCAACAAAGTAAAAACTAATTTAGTAAATATGTGAACATAAAAAACATTTTTCTTCTTGGCAGATTTCTAGCAAACATGAACTCAAGTATTCAGCAGATTTCAGCAAAAGCCTCAGACACAATGAACAGCAGGACAGCAGCTCAGAAAAGCTGCTTTTTAGAGGGAAGAAACAACTTCCTCCATCTAGAAGTTTAGGACACTCTGCTGCACACAGTTTTCTTTAGGACAGGATTAACGGAGCTGTCGCTCAGCTCATCTTTATTCACGTCCTGCAAATTCATCAACAAAACAGGAGATAAGCATAATGTTATATCCCATGCAGTGGAGGACAGTAACTCAGTAAATGTACTTCATTAAATAAAACATGACTTCACTACAGTATCGGTACAGTATCAGTATCAGTATCTATCTTCTAAGTATTTCTATTTTGAGGGACGTTTTACTTCAACTCTTACGTTTCTAAGTCTTGAAAGAACGGGGAATCACTGTATGAACATGGTCCTGACAGGCGATGACCCCCATGTCCAGGCTTCAGTCTGGAGCGTCTCAGCAGTTCTAGTCTTCTAGATTATTAAAGCTGCAGATTTTACATGAGCAGCTCATTTAAGGTGACCTAGAAAACAGTACAAATCTGTAAGCAGAAGATTTAGTATATATAATTAGGTATATTTTGCCCTTTTAAAAGGCTATGGACAACATTGACTGTAAAAACTGGAAAATTCATTCAAATCATTTACATACCTTCACATGCAGTCGTAATGGTAAATCCTCAGGTTTTCTACCAATAGTCTGTTTAAAATAACATGAAAGTGCAAGTTAGACAGTGAAGAAATCGAGAAAATATAGATTAGAAAAGCCCAGTTTAAACATTGTAAAGCCTGAACATCAGGTTGTACATTTCTCTTACAGAACTGAGGGTTTTGCCTCAATTTGAACCTGATAGAGGATCAATACTCTGATCAGCTGCTGTTCAATAAAGAAGGCTTGTGGCACTTCAAACCTTTTAGGATTTATTTAAGCTGCTTTTAGATAAAAAGGGCCAAAATGCCACACAGCAGTAAGATGCTACATTAAGTCAGTTGTTCTCAAAGTGTTCAGTGCTTTATTTCAGGCGGTCTGTAGAGCAGAGCTCCCTCACACACAGACCTGCTCTCAGTGCTTCATACAGCCTGTAGACCAGCACTGAAGGAACCAGCTTTGCCCCGTTCACATCTCCAAACAGTAATTTCGATGGTGTAAAGCCTCGTATCTCCAGTCTCTGAGTGTAAATGTGAGAACTGCTCCAGGAGCTGAACTCCAGGCTGAAAGCTGATGTTGTTGGTCAGGCGGTTTGTGTCTCCCGCTCACAGAGAGCAGCGGAGAGAGTGGAGCCCCATCACCACACACAGAGAGAAAGCCTGTTAGTCAGAGGAGGTGAGATCGGGTTCAAACTGTTTATTAGTTTTATTGCTTCTCATTTCTGCTCAGAAAACGTGTCTTTAATGGTGAAAGTGTGATATTATCAGTGCTGCCGCTCTGGCAGAGCTGAGCTGATTTAGAGAGACGGGCTCTAGGTTTAGTCAGTCAGGAGCAGAGCTCTCCTCTCTGAGTCCATTATAATGATTTATCTTCATCCAGTGAAAGATGAAGGAAATAAACACGTGTGGAGAGTTTATCACATTTCTTTTAGTCTCGTTTGTTTAGTAGTCTGTAAAGTTTGCAGCAGTTTTACACAAATAAGTGAAAAGTAGTGAACCAAGCTAATCTAAGCTAAGCTAAACTAAACTAAGCTAAACTAAACTAAACTAAGCTAAACTAAACTAAGCTAAACTAAACTAAGCTAAACTAAACTAAGCTAAGTTAAACTAAACTAAACTAAACTAAACTAAGCTAAGCTAAACTAAGCTAAGCTAAACTAAGTTAAACTAAACTAAACTAAGATAAACTAAACTAAGCTAAGCTAAACTAAGCTAAACTAAACTAAGCTAAACTAAACTAAGCTAAGTTAAACTAAACTAAACTAAGCTAAACTAAACTAAGCTAAACTAAACTAAGCTAAACTAAGATAAACTAAACTAAGCTAAACTAAACTAAACTAAGCTAAACTAAGCTAAGATAAACTAAACTAAGCTAAGTTAAACTAAACTAAGCTAAACTAAACTAAGTTAAACTAAACTAAACTAAGCTAAACTAAACTAAGATAAACTAAACTAAGCTAAGTTAAACTAAACTAAACTAAACTAAACTAAACTAAGCTAAGCTAAACTAAGCTAAACTAAACTAAGTTAAACTAAACTAAACTAAGCTAAGCTAAACTAAGCTAAACTAAACTAAGATAAACTAAACTAAGCTAAGTTAAACTAAACTAAACTAAGATAAACTAAACTAAGCTAAACTAAACTAAGCTAAATTAAGCTAAACTAAGCTAAGCTAAGATTTGTACTTATAATGGAGAAATAATATTGTTTTATTTTATCAATAAAATATTTGTCAAATTTGCATCATTTTCTAAAATATTTCTAGTGCTACATTTATTTGGAAGAGACTAAAGTATACTATGCTACCATATAGGTGGACAACATGTCAGTCTGGGCTATTTATATATTAAATATATATATATGGACATTAACTTCTCTGACAAAACAAAAAGTATTTTTGATTGAATTCAACATATATGTAATTATTTTTACCTTTGTTTATTGTAATCCCTTTATTTTTTATTATTCTGAGATGGATGGGGACAAGGCTCAATATGCACGTCTTATGGAGTCTGAAGAGGAGACGGCGACTAGGCCCTGACGAGTTTAGGCATGAAGGCATGACCATTGAAAAAGAGGAATTTATGAACATGGAAAGAAGAGGATGATGAAGAGCAAGATGAGCAGAGGGATCAACCAACTACCTCTTATCGGTAAATACATGTAAGCAGGCAGTGTGTACCGTCAGCCACCAGCAGGGGGCCTGGCCAGCACAGTAGGAAAGTTGGTGGAGCTGGAGCAAAGAAATCCAAGCCCCAGAATCCCAAGCGGTAAACAATGCTGACCAGACCCACCTGTGTGGCATGGTATAAATACACCCAGGCAAACACAGTAGTTCTAAGTTGTGAACAGTCAGAAAAAAAAAAATGCAAGAGCTGAAAAAGAAAAGAGTTCATGCTACAAATAGTGAAGAAAAGCAAAAAGAGCTAAAAAGAGTTTAAATTGTGAACAGTGAAGGAAAGCTGAAGTTAAAAATAAAGAAAGAGTTTGTTGTAATTAGTGGTGAAAAGGAAAACTAGAAAAAGAAAAAAGATTTGAGTTGGAAAAGGTTAGATTGTCTTTTGTTTGAGTACACACCGCTCCTGGTGTTTCCTTTATTGACTTAAGACATTCACCATCTGTTACACAAACCATAAAATAATACCCCCCAAAAAGGGGTAGTATCATTAAATAAATAAAATACGGAATAGGCGGTCTTATGCAAACCATCATGGGGTATGGGAAGAAGTGACCCCGGATGAATTCGAACATTTTCTTGGGGTCCTCATTTACATATTGGGGAACCAGATCTCTTCAGGGTTCATAGGCCAAGTTATTCATGTCCCGTGACTGTTTCAAGGAATTAATGGCAGGCCTCCATGTTGTAGATCCTGCCACAGGAAATAACTGTGATCATCTTAGGAAGTTGTGTTACCTGATGAACCACCTCAAAACCAAGTGTCAGCAGCTTTTCCAGGCTGATAAAAATCTGAGCAGACGAGAGAATGGTAAAATCAAAAGGTCGCTCAGGATTCAAGCAGTATATGAAGGGCAAACCTACTCATTGTCGGGCATTGCAGCTTCAGATTCGGGATATATCTCGGTTATGGTCCAACTCAAGGAGTGGGAAATCAGTGCATGTGGGACATGTAGAATTAATCGTAAGAAATTCCCAGTGGATTTCAAAGATGTAAAATATATGGAGCAACAAGCTTAACATGGTGATATGAGGTGGAGTAGAATTGATGGAAACATCTTAGTTGTTCAGTGGAAGAACAGTTACATGCCTCTCTAATCTCCACAATGCTAATGATTCATCAGAGGTTTTTAGGATGGTAAAGAATGGTGCCACGCGGGACAGAAAAGTAGTCTATCAACCAGCTGCAGTAAAGGACTACAGTAAACACATGGCAGGTGTTGGCAGATCTGATCAAATGTTCAACACATACAGTCTGCTTCAAAAAACTCAAAAGTGGTGGAAAACTTTTCTTCCATTTTGTGAACATAGTCTTTGATAATAGTTTCATTTTGTTTCAGGACTGGCATCGTTCCAATGGAGAAAGTTTGCAGGCGTTGCCGTCGATGCAATTTTGCCATTTCAGCCTTCAGTAGCTCCAAACACTTCCTCATTGTTTTATGTCACATTCCTCAGAGGGAGCAATTAGGAATGCAAGTTACAGGGGCTATGATTTATGCTGATCCCACGGTAAACAATTGGTGTCAGGCTAACATGCGTTGGTGTAGAGGGTAGGACCTTGTCTTGAGTTATACAGGGGGACATTGGACCCCACCGGTAAATGGGGCGTTTGTCAGGCATGGAAGTCAATTTTGGTCTAAGTTAAGGTTCCAAAGAGATTTTAGTCCAACACAGAACCCGTTGACATTGTCACTAGATTGGACCCATTCCCCAAGCACTCTCACCACAAATAATTATTCTGATGGCTCACTTCAACCACTCTATCTCATCGTAGGTGTTGAACAACATGGGAGAGATCCCATGGGTCTAATTAAAATCAACTTTTCCAGACCACTATCTGGTAATCAAAATAATGACAGCCAGCCCAGTCCGGCCCCTCCTGTAAACTTAGCAGAAACTAGGTCACCAGCTAAGGGTGGACTATACTCATTTATCATTGGAATGTACACGGGATATAGAGAGGCTAATTTGTGGTTAGATTGGGTAATACAACAAGCTAAAGAGCAGCACTTAGGTGAGTGTGTGGCTTGCGCTGCTACTAGGCCGACATTAATCACCACACCCGCACCACTGTTCCCAGATTCAGACCCCACAGGATTTAAATGTATTATGGAACTCACCAGCCCTCACCACCCAATTGTAATGCCTTATCTAGTATATACCCGTCCATAGACAACCGTACAGCCACAGGTCCATTTACAGCCATAAAGGGGGAAAGCCAATATTTCTGTTTCGCACGTAACCATAGCTCTCCGAAATTTCTGTTGGGAAGCGTCCCTGAAAACTGGTGTAACAAAACATACACAGATTCAGATTCTGTAGGACCATGGGCAAGAGCAGGCCTTTACTATTATTGTGGTAATCATGTTCTAATGGTCAGAATGCCAGAGCGGTCAAAAGGTACGTGTGCAATGGTTAGACTGGCTGCATCTGTCACTCTGATAGGACAAGTCCAACCAGGTAATGATATAGACATTAATCGTAGAACCAAAAGGGGGTCTGGACAATTTGACCTAAGCAGAGGATCGCCCACCTATATAGATGCGATAGGGATACCCAGAGGTGTCCCAAACGAGTTTAAATTGGCGGATCAAATTGCTGCGGGTTTAGAAAATATTCCAATTGTTTCTGCCATATTTCCAGTTACCCCAAATAAGAATGTGGATCAGATTAACTATGTACACTCTAACGTACTGCGCCTGACTAATATCACTCGAGATGCAGTAGTCCTCCGGGTTACATAGAGGGTGAACGTGACCCGGAGGAAAGATGGACATCCAGGCAGATGGAAAAGACTGAGAAATCTACAATGACAGCATGGCACTTGACCCAAATCCCCCTGGCCCTCCGGCCGCTTTGTGGATGTTTGATGCCAATGATGTTGATGTTGACCCAATATGAAAAAAAATACAAATTATATGTACTTTTTTTATACATTTGAAAAACATGCATATCGCTCAATTACATTCCACACACAAATATAATATTTCCAAATATATATAGAGATAGAGAGATTCTCATACAGAGATTTTACATTATACATATGCATTTGTTTTGGGAAAAAAAAAAAATATATATATATATTAAGATAAGATATTGTCAATAAGATATTGTATATATCTTAACAAAACAAAACAAATGTATTTTAAAATACTATTTAAGATTATTTGAGATAATATTTTAATTGCAACCATAGGTGATAAATAACATTTCAATATATGTTTTTCCATTTGGGACAAAAAAAAGATAAATTAAGAGCTAAAGCTACGGTGCATTCCAGTTCTAGGCAGTTGCTAGACTGTTGCTATGGTGTTCCAGGTGGTTTCCACGGTGTTGCTAGCTGGCTGCTATGGTACACCTTGCATTAAAATGTGTTTTAATGTGATCAGATCAAGTTCAGATTTCACATGACCACAGGAAAAGCCAGGTGTAAACACCCCAGAACGCATTCTGATTGGATGAGTGTGGTCAGAGACGGATCTCGCCCACATTAATACACTAATAAAGTGGAAAACTGAATCGGATCTCGGTTGGTCACACTAGACATGCTTTTTAGTGGCTAGTGTGAACAGAATCTGGTAGAACAGGCTCTGTGTGAGGTTCCCAGAGTGGATCCTATTACTGCCAGAGAGCTCACTCATTTAGTATTAGCACCCCTATGCTGTTTTAGTGCTATGTTAGCACCAAGTTGTCAGGGTTAATAAAGTAGTAAAGAAAGCTAATCAGATATGACCAAAAATCTATAAACATATAATGAATATATTATATATAATTCACCTTTTTTAATGTTTGTGCTTCATACATCACAACCAATCAGAAATTCACATCAGGATTGAGCTGTGGAGCAGTGAGGAGCTGTGTTCTCTGGAATGATGGTGGTGGAGCTCCATCCAGTACTTCTGGGGTGAGTATCCAACATCCTGACCTCACTAACACTAAAGTCAAAAGAAACACTGAATGAGCAATTGTCCCAGTAAGTGCAACTAGAAGGGGTCGTGTACATAGGTGAGTTGTAAGACTTTCAAAGGATATGCGTGACTATTTACACATTAGCTTTTGCTATTCAGTTAAATACACAATCAAAGTCAAGGTCTCTCGCTCGCTCTCTCTCTCACTCACTCTCTCACTCGCTTCCTACAGTGCACAGTCAGTAACTCCAGCTCTATCTCTGCTAATCAATCAGCTTATTGTACTATTCTATGGAACCATGGCACCGCTTACCGCCCCGGTGTGTGCAAACAGTAGAGTAATATACCTGTGCCCCACGCCAGGTCCCTGACCGGGCAGCTAACTCACAACAGGAAAGTCAAAGTTCTTCAGGCTGGTGGAGCTGTGCTGAATCCCTGTATGTCAGTGTCCGGGTTAGAGCAACACTGTGTAACAGTTTACGCATAAATCAGCAGCTCCAGGTATAGTTGTTGGTTACTAAGGTGTTGCTAGGTAGTTGCTATGGTAACAAGTTAGTTGCTATGGTCTTGCTAGATGTTTGATAAGGTGTCACTACGGTATAGAGGTTGCTAGTTAGTTGTTGAGGTGGGGGTAGATTTTTGCTAAGGGCTTGCTAGGTGGTTGCTAAGGTTTTGCTATGGCATAGCTGTTGGTTGCTAAGGTGTTATGTGGTAGCTAAGGTGCTACTATGAAAAATTCTGACGAATCTCAGCTCTCTCTGTAATGAGACCTCGTGTGACCCACAGCACTATATAAAAAAATAATCTGGCCCGAACCTGAAAAACATGAAGTCCTTAGTGATTTCCTGAGTGTCCCCTGGTCAGTACTATCTTAAGGGCAGAGTCTCCAGATTCAGGAGGTGTTTGAACCATGTTTCTGTGCTGTATTATCGCAAAGATATTAATAGAAATACGGAGACAACATCGTAAAAAAGCACTAATTAGCATTAGCATTAAACAGTAGCATTTATTAGATCCCAAAAAGAGGACCTGTCCCAGAAAAGGGGGGCATCCGGTCACCCTGGCTGACCACTCCCAAAGGAGCTGGTTCAGTTGTTTGAGTTTGAAGGTGTCGTATTACTGGACAACAGTGAGGGTTCCGCCGTTCCTTGTTTACTTTGGTTACCATGGTTACACCATGACCAGAGGTTTAGCACAGTTCCCTGCAGCAGCTAATGCCAAGTGGCCCAAAATCCGAGTGCACAGCTTTTACAAATGTCAGTAGATGATGTCATAATGGCCTCTTTGACATCACCGTGACATCACAGCCCCACAAAGCAGTATAAATAGACCCTACAGAGCTCACCGTCCTCACTCTGAGCCTTTCACTCACACAGTGCAAAGGAGCAGTCAGCGCCAGGAGCAGGTCCAGAGAACCATGACCGACACCGGGGAGATGGACCAATGGAAGGCCGAGCGGGAGTCCCTGCTGTTTCAGCTGGAGGAACTGAAGGCAGAGCTGGAGACCAAGGAACTGCAGATGGAGAATGCCAAAGAGACAGTCGAGAAGGAGAAGGCAGCAAGGCTGAGGGAGTGGAAAGCCAACACAAGGAGGCACAATCGCTGGGTCAAGAAGGTCAACACAACGAAGGAACAGGAAATTGAAAAGGAGACCTCTGACCTACGTGCTCAAATCCAGGACCTGGAGGAGGCCAAGCAAGAGGTGATGGACTCGCTGGACTTCAAGACTGAAGCCCTACGGCAGGTCAGTGAGGAGCTGGCAGACAGCAAACATAGGAGAGCGAGTTCAGGGCATTCGCAGATCAGCTGTACGTCCAAAACATGGAGCTGCATGCATGGTACTGGCGGATGAGGCAGGAGCTGGACGTCCTGCGACATGAAAGGGCTCAGACAGAGGCGCTGGACAGGGAATACAAGCTGGTATCGGCTCTTCCTCCCATTGCAATGCAGAAGCAGAGGGTGATGGAGGAGCTGAAGCAGAAGACTGCTGCTGAGAGGGCCGCTGTGGAGAAGGCAGCTGAGGAGAGGGCCGCTGAGGAGAAGGCAGCTGCTGAGAAGGCAGCTGAGGAGAAGGCCGCTGCTGAGAGGACTGCTGCTAAAAGGGTCGCTGCGGAGAAGGCCGCTGAGGAGAGGGCCGATGAGGAGAAGGCCGCTGAGGAGAAGGCAGCTGCGGAGAGGGCCGCTGCGGAGAGGGCCGCTGCGGTGAGGGCCGCTGCGGTGAAGGCCGCTGAGGAGAAGGCCGCTGCTGAGAGGGCTGCTGAGGAGAAGGCAGCTGAGGAGAAGGCCGCTGAGGAGAGGGCAGCTGCTGAGAGGGCCGCTGCGGAGAGGGCCGCTGAGGAGAAGGCAGCCAAGAAGCAGAGGAAGGCGAGAAAGGGCAGTGCGAGGCTTAAAGGCTTCTGGAGCCGACTCTCTGCTGCATTCAGAAGGAGGAAGTGAGAGAGGGAGACAGAAACTGAAACTGAAACCGAAACAGAAACAGAAGAAGGGAACAAAAAAGGGAATAAATGAAAGGAACAGAAGAAGGCAACAGAAAGAGAGAGACAGAGTGATGATGAAGATGAAGAAAATGAGAGAGAGACACAGAAGAAGGGAAGAGAAAGAGAAAAAGAGAGACAGAGTGACGAAGATGAAGGGAATGAAAGAGACAGAAGGGAAGAGAAAGAGACAGAGTGACGATGAAGATGAAGGGAATGAGAGAGACAGAAGAAGGGAAGAGAGAGACAGAGACAATGAGGAGAAATGAGAGAGACAGAAGAAGGGAAGAGAAAGAGAGACAGAGTGACGATGAAGGGAATTAGAGAGAGACACAGAAGAAGGGAAAAGAGACAGAGTGACGATGAAGATGAAGGGAATGAGAGACAGAAGAAGGGAAGAGAAAGAGAGACAGAGTGACGATGAAGGGAATGAGAGAGAGACACACAGAAGGGAAGAGAAAGAGAGACAGAGTGACGATGAAGATGAAGGGAATGAGAGACACAGAAGAAGGGAAGAGAAAGAGAAACAGAGAGACGAGGAGAAATGAGAGAGACACAGAAGAAGGGAAGAGAAGGAGAGACAGAGACGATGAAGATGAAGGGAATGAGAGAGACACAGAAGAAGGGAGGAGAAAGAGAGAGAGTGACGATGAAGATGAAGGGAATGAGAGAGACACAGAAGAAGGGAAGAGAAAGAGAGACAGAGTGACGATGAAGATGAAGGGAATGAGAGACACAGAAGAAGGGAAGAGAAAGAGAAACAGAGAGACGAGGAGAAATGAGAGAGACACAGAAGAAGGGAAGAGAAGGAGAGACAGAGACGATGAAGATGAAGGGAATGAGAGAGACACAGAAGAAGGGAGGAGAAAGAGAGAGAGTGACGATGAAGATGAAGGGAATGAGAGAGACACAGAAGAAGGGAAGAGAAAGAGAGACAGAGTGACGATGAAGATGAAGGGAATGAGAGAGACAGAAGAAGGGAAGAGAAAGAAAGTGGGGGAAAACGGCACGTTAATCACAATGACATCATAAAATGGGCTGGATACCCAGCCTCAGAATTTTCAAATAATTAAACTAATCAGTCCCATTAATAAATGAAATCGGCCTCATAAATGAAATCAGTCTCAGTACATCATCATTAAGCCTTATAGAGAGGAAAGTTAGTGAAAGTGGTTAGCTTTGTTGACTGGGATGGATACCTGATGCGTCAGGGTAATTAATAACCATGTTGTCTATATAACATGTGGACGGACCCCTTGTGGTGTCCTGGGAATCAGGTTGTTTCCTGATCAATGGCTTGTGGCTTTGTTGAGAGTCTGTTTTAGACTCTCAACTAATGCCTTATAGGAAGATATCCCGTGATCTTAGTTTTAGACTTTGCTGAGGTCAAGTAATTCCAAATTTTTGTCTGAGTAATTAATCGTCAGGCAGTGTTTCAGTTATTCACACCAAGACTAATCTTGTGATAGACTAGTGAGGATAAATGTTTCAGGATCCTAAAGCCAAGCATAGACTTGAGCTTAGTGATTTGAACATGTGTCTGCATAAGTAATTATGTTTATGTAATTATGTTTCTGGGAAAGATCATTAATTACATTGCTATGAAAAGAAAGAAAACTGTCAAACTTACTCGCTAGGTTTGTACAATGGTGGTAGCAGATATGCTGTCTAATAATCTATAGATATATGCTGCACGCATTTAAAAGAGTTTGATATGGAAATAGTAAGCAGAATGCTGGACACTGCTGGAAGCCTGTTACCAAAATACTCTGCAGTAAGTTACCAACACCCTGTAACTGCTGTGCTGGAAGCAAAAAGCTAAAGGGTAGAAATGTAATGTGTACAAAGGAAATTAAATGGTTATGAAGTTTGGAAGGTCGTTAATGGCACTTTAATTTGCTGTTTGATTTATAACACACACACACACACACGTTTTGTTTTTACTGTATTTGTGTTTATTCTGCATTTAATAAAATACATGTTTTTACTGTATTTGTGTTTGCAGTTATTCTAAAAGATTAGTTTTACTGTTTTCATAGTGTTTTTATTTTACTGTATTTGATCTAATTCTGACCACAGCTGTAGTCACTTAGACCCCTTTTACTCCTGGTCACTTCATGGAACTGGGCTCTGGGCTGTATCCTGATAAGATTTTAGCCTCATGTCTTTACACTCGGTAATCAAAAGCGTCTCCGGTTAGTCAGACTAAAATCCGATCTCTGTGTGGGAGGAAATATGCAGATTTGTCCACTGAGTGGTAGCTATCACTGGTGTACTGGTGTAATCCCACTGTCTCAGTCCCTCAATAAAGCAAGTTTCAGTGTAATCAGAGAGAATGCAGCAAAATAGTTCCTCTTCTCTACATTGTAGAGTCCCCCTGTCCTGCACGTTTTATTGCAGGGGTGTTCAGTCTTATCTGCAAAGTGCCGTGTAGCTGCAGGTTCTCCATCCTAAACAAGCTGCAGGACACAATAAAGCATTTTTTTGATAATGTAATAGCAGTGATGTGTGAAGATTAAGACACACCTAGGGCTGGGCCTAAATGTCCAAATATTATGTTAAAGGACCATAAACTCCATTTTTCCTCTTTTCTCTTCAGTCCTATTTTGTGTTTGTGGAGTTTTGTGAATCAAAAATCACACTTTATCCCTTACAATTAAAACTGTCTGTGTTTGTTTATTACAGTGCCTTTAAGAGATATGTAAATGAGCTTTGTTCTGACTTAGCTGCGTTTCTCTGAAGTTCAAGCTCTTAACTGTGGAGTGAAGCATTTGTGAAGTTGGATCAGATGTATGAAGTGGAGAATTTGGCATTTCATTTCAGGTCATTTCTCCTGTGTGGGGTGAAACTTTTGGCGTTCTCGGTCAGGTACTTTAAACTACAGGATGTGGGAAAATGAACATTTTATTTTAGGTCTTTTCAACTGTGTGAAATTCTGTTTCAGGTACTTTAACCTAGATACAGTGGGGTATGAAATGTTATTTTTAGGATTACATTTCAGGAGGGTGAATCATGTTATCTGAAAAATGGGCTCCGCTAATCATCTTATAGAACCCATAGGGGGCGCTACAAGCTCTTTATTAGAATTAGACATATAATATAATAATTATTTTAATATAGAATACAGTACCAGTACTCTTTCAACCAGAATACAGTAGCATAACATTCCACAACCAGCATAGAGGAGCATAACTCATACAGAACACAGTATTCAGTTCAAATGAATTTTATTTATACAGCGCTTTTCACAACAAATGTGGTCACAGCAGCTTTACAGAGATCCGGCTCCAAGCCTCTTTTGAGCAAGCCAGTGGCAAGAAAAACTCCCTCAGATCGAGAGGAAGAAACCTTGAGAGGAACCAAGACTCAAAAAGGGAACCCATCCTCCTCTGGTCGACACCGGATAGCACAATGAAAAGCAAAACAGAAATAAAACACGGAATTAAGGGAATATGGCCAATGTGCCGTCAAGTCATAAAAAGATGAACACATGAGTGAAATGTTAAAGTCCATGCAGGTACAGGGTCACAAGCACAGCCATGCAGTGAGGGGAGGATGACTCCATTCGAGGCCCCAGAACCGGACAGCAGGCAGGAGGGTGGTGGAGAGAGCCAGGTCTGCTGATGGAACAGTTGAAACTGGGCATCTCAGCACATGGGAAAGAAAGAAAAACACATAGGGTTATAGGAGGGGGGGAATCAAAGCAAAAACTTTGAAGGGTTACAGCAGGACAGGGTAGGAAAGAGCAGCCAAACACAAATGCACTCGCGCCAGCAGACAGCAGGGGGGCAGCTCAGCACATGGGGGAGAGAAAAGAAATGAAGGAAAAAGAAGAAAAGGTTTAGGTTTATATATGAATATGAACAGCACTGTAACCCCGCTCAAGCACAACAAAGCAGCAAAACAAATTATACAGAACACAGCAGTGTAACCATTTTCATGAAAAACACAAGCAGGAAACAGCAGCAAAATGATTATACAGAACAAGGTTAAGTGACACTGTTCAAGCAGAACGGTCATGCAAAACACAAGCAGGACACAGCAGCCCAACACTGTTCAAGCAGGACACAAAAAAGTGGCACAGCAGCGAAATATCATTCAAGCAGAACACAGCAGCAAAATGATTATACAGAACAAGGTTAAGTGACACTGTTCAAGCATGACACAGCAGCGTAATTAAACAATTTTAAAGCAAAACACAAGCAGGACACAGCAGCCCAACACGGTTCAAGCTGAACACAAGCAAGTGGCACAGCTGCAGCCACCTTTAGCACTGTGCTTGCAAGGCAATCTTGTAAAAAACTGGAGACCGTGGGTGCAAAAGTTTTACCGGTTTCTTACAGAGTGGGATTGTTGAGGAGTCTGTAAAAGTACAATGCAGTGAAGGTCTACAACATGTTACAATTCAGTGAGGAAGAAACTAAAACAAGAAATGTGCTGAAAAACAAGTTCAGAGATTACTGAGAGTCAAGAAAGAACCTACCCAATGTTCACCATTTGTTCTTCACAAGAGCTCAGGGTCCAGCTGAAAGCACCGAGGCGTACGGGAGGAATTCAGGGACCAAAAACTGCAGAATTCAGCAAAGCCCTCACATATTCTGACCACCGCATGTCACCGCTGGGAAAGCTACCACTCACCTGTGAACACAAAAGCCAAAAATGTGAACTGAATTTCACATATTGTTGATGGTGATGTACCAGCAATACTAGGATGCGAGACATGGGAGATGTTACAGCAGGACAGGGTAGGAAAGAGCAGCCAAACACTAATGCACTCGCACCAGCAGACAGCAGGGGGCAGCTCAGCACATGGGGGGAAAGAGAAGAAATGAAGGAAAAAATTAAAATATAAAAGAAAGAAAAGGTTTAGGTTTATAAATGAATATGAACAGCACTGTAACACCACTCAAGCACAACAAAGCAGCAAAACAAATTATACAGAACACAGCAGCATCATTTTCATGAAAAACAAGCAGGACACAGCAGCCCAACACAGTTCAAGCAAGACACAGCAGCGTAATTAAACAGAACACAGTAGTGTAACAAGTTTGATGCAAAACACAAGCAGGACACAGCAGCCCAACACCGTTCAAGCAGGACACAGCAGCGTAATTAAACAGAACACAGTAGCGAAATATCGTTCAAGCAGGACGCAGCAGCATAACATTGATGGAAAAACAAGCAGGACAGCAGCGAAATTATTATATACAACAAGTGACACTGTTCAAGCAGGACACAGCAGCGTAACAAGTTTGATGCAAAACACAAGCAGGACACAGCAGCCCAACACCGTTCAAGCAGGACACAGCAGCGTAATTAAACAGAACACAGTAGCGAAATATCGTTCAAGCAGGACGCAGCAGCATAACATTGATGGAAAAACAAGCAGGACAGCAGCGAAATTATTATATACAACAAGTGACACTGTTCAAGCAGGACACAGCAGCGTAACAAGTTTGATGCAAAACACAAGCAGGACACAGCAGCCCAACACCATTCAAGCAGAACACAGCAGCGAAATATCGTTCAAGCAGGACACAGCAGCAAAATTATTATACAGAACAAGGTTAAGTGACTGTTCAAGCAGGAAAAAGCAGCATAATTAAACAGAACACAGCAGCGTAACAACTGTCATGCAAAACACAAGCAGGACACAGCAGCCCAACACCGTTCTAGCAGGACACAGCAGGCCAACATGGCTAAGACAGGAGACAGCAGGATAATTTTGATGCAAAACACAAGCAGAACACAGCAGTGAAATAGCAATCAAGCAGGACATTAATAATTAAACAGGACACAGCAGCGCAACAATTTTGATGCAAAACACAAGCAGGACACAGCAGACCAACATGGTTCAAGCAGAACACAGTAGCGAAATATCGTTCAAGCAGGACACAGCAGCGTAATTAAACAGGACACAGCAGCGTAACAACGGTCATGCAAAACACAAGCAGCCCAACACGGTCCAAGCAGAACACAAGGAAGTGGCACAGCTGCAGCCACCTTTAGCACTGTGCTTGCAAGGCAATCTCATAAAAAAACTGGAGACTGTGGGTGCAAAAGTTTTATCTGTTTCTTACCGAGAGTGTTATTGTTGAGTCTGAAAAAGTCCAATGCGCCACCTTTCCGCATGTCGCTGGGGAAGATGCAGTGAAGGTCAACATGTTACAATTCAGTGAGGAAGAAACTGAAACAAGAAATGTGCTGAAAAACAAGTTCAGGGATTACTGAGAGTCAAGAAAGAACCTACCCGATGTTCACCATTTGTTCTTCACAAGAGCTCAGGGTCCAGCTGAAAGCACTGAGGCGTACGGGAGGAATTCGGGGACCAGAAACTGCAGAATTCAGCAAAGTACTCACATATTCTGGCCACCGCATGTCACTGTTGGGAAACAGCATGAACTAAACAACTGGGTAAGCAGCATGGTCACAGTGGTGAGGATTTTGGCAGATCAAACGTCAGAGCAGATCATCACAAATCCAGTACATTGGCCATGTGCTCTCTGCAGAAGGTCTCAATCTAGATCGAGAGAAAGTGAGAGCTGTAACACACATGCCTACACCAGAACACAAGCAGGCACTCATGGGATTCATGGTCATGATTCAGTACCTTTCCAAGTTTATTCCCAACCTGTCTGAAGTCTGAAGATCCAGAGATGCAGCTACTACACACAAGAACCATGGAAGGAGGGCCCAAATCCAAACATACTGGACATTCAAAGCAGAAAAGCAAAATACAGATTCAAGACAAGCTGCAGAGAAGACAACTCAAGCAGAACAGCTATTATGACACAGACAAAGAGCCCACCAAGCATATACATGTGGGACAAGGTGAGAATTCAGAGAGGGCAACCTGCTATCATGATCAGCCACGATTCTTCACAGTCCAGACGCCAGATGGAAGAACCTATAGAAGAAACAGAAAACAGAACACACATTCACAGGACACAAGTTCAAGTTCCTGTCCTTCTCCAGATGTGGTTATGAACATAAACAGAAACAATGTCCTGCTTATGGCCAAGTGTGTAAATCCTACAACAGAAAATCACCAAAAGTGTGCAAAACAAAACAATCAGAGCAGAATGAGGAAAAAAATCATGCAGTTGAACAAAAGGCAGAGCAGGAAGATTTCTTCATTGAAACAGTTGAAATCAGAAAAACATTGACACTGTCAACAGAAATAAATAGAATAACTGGAATGAAAATATAACAAGAACTTTGGATTCAGCACCAGTGCCCAACTTGAAGACAATGTCATCACAGCACAGATCTACAATCAGATTTGAAACAAAACTCACATCAAAAATGCAAGATTGAATTTCACATTTTTGACAGTGACGTACCAGCAATACTAGGACGTGAGACATTAGGTGTGGTTTAAAGATGGAAGAACCTATAGGAGAAACAGAAAACACTTCCTCAGGACGGCTGAAAGAGTTCCCATCAGCATCACCCAATGTTGTTGCAGATTCCTGTGTCGAGCCGCAAGTCAGTGAATCTGGTCCACCTGCAGAAACTGGTACTGCAAAACAATCAGACTTACCTGAGACACATCAGAGAGGGGCATTCTTCACAAGGTCAGGAAGACAAGTGAAAACACCAGCAAGATACAAGGACTGAATCTGGAACACACATACAGTACACATTTACAATATTACAAACAAAAACAAACTGAACATGATATTAATAATATAAACTTTACAGCTCTTTGGAAAAGATAAAGCAATAAGGAGGAGTCTAAAGTAAGTGTAGAAATGAAGACACTGCTCAGCACTGATGTGTGTATTAATGATAAACTGATTAGTCGTGTGCTTCTCTGTGGACGAGTTGTGATGAAAAGGAGGAGCCTGTTCTCTTTCTACAATGGAACACACACACACACACACACACACACACACACACACACACACACACACACACGTTAACACAAACACAAACACTTCATACACTTCCATCTCCAACTATGAGGGTTTATTTAGGGTGTATTCTACACACTGCACACCAACACGTTCCTATAAAACAACAATGGGGCAGAAATGAAAATATTGCAGCACTGATTAAAAAGTACCACAAGTGTTTGAGCAGCATGAGTATAGAGCTTTTGCACTGACTGCATTTTAAACTGAAGGTCACACTCAATAAGAGGAACTCAATAAGAGGAAATCTCACATACTTGTGATCTTAGACTAGATACAGAAGAGGAAACCTCGGTCTCCTGCTTTAAAAACTATGTTGAGGAGTTTAGTCAGTTGTGGATAAATGCTGCGTCAGCATGTTCAGAAACTTCAAACAGCATGTTAGCGTGTGGGTTGTTGTGAAAAAGGTTTCTTGGATCTCAGACTCTGATCACTGTTGTCTCCCAGGGATCAAACTCCCCCTCTCTCAATGACAGGAGCAGCGATTAGACGGTGTTGCTGCGTATTTTCTAACTGAACTGACGGTTAGAATCAGTGTAGATACCAAACCCAAGCACAGATTTTACCTTTGAAGATTTTCTACTCTAAAATGATGAAACCTCCTGGGGTGGTGAAGCTGATCAACAACACATTTATTTCTTATAAATGTCAGTAGGGGGATTTCTCTGAAGACTGGTAGCTGGATTGGTTCTTGAGAGGACCTGATGCTCCCTGGAACTGAAGTTCTAAATGGAAAGCTGTGTATTAGACATCTCTCCTGTTGTGAAAGACATTTGTGTCACATAGAAGACATGAACCTTCTTAGGGCCTTTATTCCGTCACCTCTTAAACTCCCAGACTTTGACATAACAAGGATTATTATTCTGCAATGACATGGAATACAGCACACACTAGCCAAATCCTTCTAAAGTTAGAGGAGTGAGTAATGAGTTCCTGTGGAGTTTCAGAGGTTAAAAGGGTTCATGATGTTCAGTTTAAACACACACTGAAAGTTACCTGGAATCGTGCTGGACATCATCTCTAACTGGCTACAAGGGGTATAGTCTTCCTTTTCTTCAGGATCTGCTTGAGAGACAACATGACAGATTATCTAGAACATGTCAAGTGATTGGGATAACATCAAATATCTCAATGTTTGATGCTAGTTAATAATAATAATAATAATAATAATAATAATAATAACAACAACAACCTGAAGGGGAGTTGAAGCCTCGGGAACTTTAGTCTCCTGGTTTTTTGCTTCATGGTGGACTGTGGGATAACAGCTTCTGCCTCCACCACTGGCCCACAGAGCACATCCTCACAAGCCTGCTGGGAACACGAAGAAGCAGAATGATGAGCATCCTGCTGGGAAAAAGAGAAGGCGTTGTGCACCACAGAGTTGATCCTGAAAAACGTCTTCTTCAAAGTGTCCGAGAGCTGCCCTTTCAACTGCAGCACAAAGTGGACTACAGAAGCAGCAACCGTCCTCCTCCTTCCACAACCTCTATGCTTCTGCAAGTTGAACTTGGCCTGGGCAGGCACGTTAACAGGAGTGGAGAGAAACCGGAGCAGTCAGTTACCGCCAAACTTCAGGGGACGCAGAGGGCAGGAGGAGCGAGAGTGCGTCTGACAGCAATATGACCAGACATGGAGCAGTCTGGAAGAGGACGCGAAACAGCCAAGATGGTTGAAGTTATTGAAGACTATCCATCTGTCCAGGAAATACACGAGGCGGGCGTGGTTATCGCGAGCATTGGAGGAGTACAGCCGGGTAGCGGGCCCAGCCGCGTGAGCAGTGGGTGCGGGTTGCCGGAACGAGGAAGAGGGAGTGTCAATGAGGGAGCAAGTGAATGCGGGATGAGCGAGGCCGGTGGAAGACTTCAGAACTGAGTCTGACCAATAAAAACCTGACCAAAAAAAGGCCCTGTGTGAACCGATGTTATGACTCCCACCAATGTAATAAACGGACCTATGCCCTTAATTCAGTTTCACAGAAATCTAGTGAACTACGGTGGTTAGAAATCATAACATCATTGACATTGACTGCTGTAGGGGCTACAGATTGTATATTTAACAGCTTAAATTCAATGCAGAACTGCTTGTACTCGGAAAGATGGAAGAATTTCTATAAATTCTAATAAGATTTTTAAAGCAGATTTTCCGACGTAACAATTACAAACCATGACAGTCTCAATACTGCAGAATTTGTCTGAGATACTATGGATGACATTGATATATTACTTTTTAATACAAACAGAAAAGTGACAGAATAAATGGGAGGAATCAAGTAAATCATGTAAACCACTTACCTGCCAACTATGCAGTTCACTAACCTGACAGTGTGACTGGAAAGGGCTAGTCAGTCCTGGCCTGACACCTTCTTGATGTTCCTGGAGAGAACAATAGACCCCAGGCGGCTCAGGTGAAGCTCATCTTTGTGTTCGAGAACTGGACACAGCTGAAAGCTCTCCCAGTTCTCTACAAAGTCAGCACAGACAGACCTGTCCCGCAGTCAGCAGTGGAGTGAGAAGAGCTGAGGAAACGGCTCACTCACTCGTCTGTAAGTGGGCAGGGAGTCGAAGACGATGATCCTGGTGTCTGCCTTTTTTCTGAACAGTGTCCAGAAGCGTATGGCAGTGCTTCTTCAGGACCACACGGCATCAGGTGGAGAACAGTGGAGAACGATGGTGCCAAAGCCACCTGGTGACGTCCAAGACATTTCCAGGCCCTCTCAGGTGCAGGAGTGGAGATGATGACCTTCTGTGTCCGCCGCGCTGGTAGAGCTGGAATTAAGACAGTCACATTGGAGGAGACACAGGCAGCGTCCAGCCTCGTCTTCCTCGTCAACAGCAGCTAGAGCCGTACAAGCTTGACAACTTCCTGGAGAGCTCATTCCTCTGTGGTCGCTTCTGAGTAAAAACAGACAGAAACGCAAACAATGCTCAGTGAGAGAGTACTGTACAGTGACACAGGGAGCAGAGAGCACAAGGATCAAAACGAGACGACAAAGCTAATAAAAAGAAGACATGGCCACAGAAGTGGTATGTTGTGTGTATACGCTCAACTGGCAGGAGAACCTCAAATTGGTTTGAAGAGAACTCCAGAAGTCCACACTTGCTGAAGAGTTCAAAGGCATAAAAGCAAAACCACAGAAGTAGTGAATAACATAACTCTGCTCCGACTTTCAAGCACCGTATAATAATAAGAAAAGGAAAAACAATATACAGTTATGAAGTAGGAGTGTGAGTAGGTGCTGGACATATGCTCAGTGTTTATGTTAAAGTCCATGCCAAGAAGCGGGACAGGCCTGATACCAAGATGCAGGAACTGAACCAACAAAGGGCAACTCCAGGAAGGCAGCTCAGGACATGAGGGGAGAGAGAGAAAAAGATGAAGATTAGAACAAGCTTTACGTTTAGTGAGAGACCTGTAGCAGAAATAGTTACAGACACAACCACAATAATAGTAATAAAAAGCCTGTAATCAGAGCAGGACAGAAAAGTCATATTCATATTTAAATGAAGTTTATAGGATTTACAGAAAGTGTGCAAGAATTTAAATGGAATAAGGCAGGTGCATAAATTTGGGCACCCTTGTCGTTTTATTGATTTGAATTCGTAGGATGTTCATGTGTAAAAATGATTATCTGTAAGGAATTTCAGTTCAGGCCTTTTCCAAGTACAACTGTACAGGGGACCAAATTCTGCTTAAGTGTTCTGAGTTCTGATGCAACTCATAGGTTAGCTTTTCCAGACGTAACCATTTGGAAATCTGCTTCAACCACATCCTCCTGGAAGGAATATCTGATTTTGACCAGAACAACAGACACTTTTTAACTAAATAAAATAAAATAAGTAAAAGACTGATGGAGTCATCTTCCAGTGAAGGGTCTACAGCATTTAAGAGATACACTGCTAAAGACATTAATTGTAGACTAGTTATTTTTTGTACGGCCAAATGAATTTCCTTCCAGTAATTCTGTAACTTCACACACAACCAGAAAACATGTAGAACTGTGCCACTTCAGCAAAGCATTTAAAACACGTTTGAAGTATTAGGGAATATACTGTGCAGGCGGACAGGTGTAAGGAAAGACCCCATCACAAATATCTGAGACCCCAGATCTCATCATCAAACATCAATCCTAGATCCCTCTCCCAAGTTAGTTTCAATGGATCAGAACATGAGCCCACGTTGGATAAAGTAATGTAAAGGGTTGAGATTCTACTTTATGAGCTGTTCGAGCTGACCTACCTTACCAAAAAAAGATTGTGTGGTCTACATTAAGTAGACTAATGGGTCGATAGGAAGCACATTCTGTTGGGCTTCTGTCCTTTTCTAACAGCAGACCATTTGAATTTTCTTCAAGATTATTAATAATCATGGGCATAAAAATGGGGCATAAATCTGACCAAAACTTCTTGTACAAATCGACTGGATAGGGGTCAGGACCAGGTGCTTTTCCTGAGGGCATGGCCCTGATAGCATCCCAGATCTCCTCTGGTGTAAAGGGGGCATTCAAAAAAAGTCTGATCAACTTCGGAGACTCTAGGGAGAGAAATGTTATCCAAGTAATTTTAACTATCCAAATGTGAACTGCTACAGTCTGAAGTGTAAAGCCATTTAAAAGATAAAGGATCATTAATTATGCGAGGGTGGTAGGAAATCTCACCAGAAGGAGTTTTAATAGCTTTTATAGATTGTTCAGTCTGTTGGAATTAAGCTGGTGAGCTAATAAACCACTGGGTTTATTTCCAAACTCATAGTATTTCTGTTTAGAACAAAGTAACAACTTAGAAATATGAGGAGTGTATTCAAGATTAAGTTAATTTAGCATTTACTAGCAGAGACCAGTTTGTATCAGACTGTTTGTGCTCTAGTTGCAGCATCTCAGCTTCCAATTTTTTCTTTGGTTTTGGCTCAGTTTTTTCTGGAGAGACGCATAAGAGATCAAATGACCTCGCAAAGTGTCTTTGAGGAAGTCCCATATAACTGCACAGGTAACTGAAGAGTTGCAGTTGTCTTGCCAACCTTCAACATATGTATACAGTTAGTAGGGATAAGAAAGTAATCCAGTCTTGAATAGGAGCCATGGGGATGAGAGTACATGCCACTCTGAGCCAAAACTTCCACATGGAAAACTTCAGCAACAGGTTAGTGTAGAAGAGCAAGGTTGACCCATTATGAGAGACTGAACGTTTCTTTAGCGAAGCTCCTAAAATGACTTCTTTAGTGGTGAAGTGTAGAAAGCGGACCAGGATGCTCTGTGGTGAGCTTTTGGACCGTTTTTTGTGACTTGGGCTGCATTAGGTGCAGCTGTAATTTGGAGTTCAGTGAGTCTCTGAGACTAAAGGGCTGATTTAAGGTGCAGATACCTAAAGAAAGAGGTGCTGAGCACATTACATTACTCTTTGATAGCCTGGAAAGATCTTAAACCATTTTATTGCAGATATCACGTGGAGGTCAAACTCCTTTGCTCTTCTATTGGGGGCAATGAAACTGAGCATTCCCCATCAGTAAATTATGATTATGAAAGAGTGGAGAGAGCTCATGCCATAATAGAGTTTGTTTTCCTAATAACTGTTAATGCCAAATTAATATAAGGTGTGAAATTATGGGTTCAAAATATAGTTTCCAGTATCTATTGGGAACATCACAAAATATAAGAGCTTGTAATTTATATGGGGCTACCAGAGCCTCCTCTATTGAGCAGCATGAATTATGAGCACTTGGATTCAGGCATGTTGATCTAGGTTTTAAGGTAAATGCCTGAGCATACATTTCAAACTCTAGAAATGCAAGACCACCATCTGATTTAGTAGATCTGTAAAGTAGATCATTTAATTTGAGGTTGTTTACCATTCCAAATATACATGGATAGTACCTTAGAGTGTATCCCAATATTTTTAGTTATCATATCATGACAGTCACTCACTGAGGGATATACAGTGGGCATAAAAAGTACAAGGTACAAAGTACCACTGGTTGTGCAAGTTCTCCTACTTGAGAGGTTCAACTATGAGAGACAAAATGAGGAAGAAAAAAATCCATGAAATCACATTGTAGGATTTTTAAAGAATTTGTAAATTCTTTAAAAATCCCACGCAAGATCTCATCCAGTGGGGTCAAAATGATCATGAGAACGGTGAAGAAAAATCCCAGAACTACACAGAGGGACCTGATGAATGACCTGCAGAGAGCTGGGACCAAAGTAACAAAGGCTACCATCAGTAACGCACTCCCCCGAGAGGGACTCAGATCCTGCAGTGCCAGGCGTGTCCCCCTGCTTAAGCCAGTACATGTCCAGGCCCGTCTGAAGTTTGCCAGAGAGCATATGGATGATCCAGAAGAGGATTGGGAGAATATCATGTGGTCAGATGAAACCAAAATACAACTTTTTGGTAAAAACTCAACTAGTCGTGTTTGGAGTTGCAGCCCAAGAACACCATACCTACTGTGAAGCATGGGGGTGGAAACATTATGCTTTGGGGCTGATTTTCTGCAAAGGGGACAGATGACTGATCCGTGTTAAGGGAAGCCATAGGGGGGCCATGTATCGTGAGATTTTAGCCAAAACCTCCTTCAATCAGTAAGAGCAGTCTGCAGACCTCAACCCCATAGAAAATTTGTGGAGGCAGTTGAACATCACTGCTCTAGAAGAGATCTGCATGAAGGAATGGACCAAAATACCAGCTACAGTGTGTGCAAACCTGGTGGAAACGGTTAACAAAGTACATGTTACAAAGTATTGAGTTGAACCTTTGTTATTGAACAAATACGTATTTTCCACCATAATTTAAAAAGAAATTCTTTCAAATTCCTACAATCATTTAACAGTTTTCAATAAGCTTTTTTTATCCGACAGAGGGTCTCAATTCTCAAGGAGAAATATCCTGATCTAAATAAGATGCCTTGTCAGTCGACAATTGTGGCAAATCTAAGGAATGGAAAAAGGGGCAATATTTCAGGTTTCCTTTGGGACATCTGATTTATATCATTCTGAATGCTGTAAAAAGCATCATTGATTTGTGCATGTTCTGTAAGTAGTTCTCCATCATGAGACCTTATTGCTGCAATATTTGAGAATCTCATTACGTCCGAGTTTTAGCACCAAGAGGTGACTGGGCCTGCTTCCACTAAAATAGTAATGTCTAACCCTTTTAATAAGGAATTCTGCTCTTTCTCTCAGTTGTAGTTAAGAATGAGCTTATTATTCGTCTATTTGTATTACAATGTCAGCAGAAATAGTGTTGATTGACCTTAAATTTAAACACGAAGCACAAGAAATGTCCAGATAGCGGTATTTTCTGTCGGCGAGAAACAAATGCAATATAATTATTCCTAAAGAAACCATTCACTGCTCCCAACAAACCTCTGATCATCCACTGAACCCTGATTAAACATGAGAAATTTGGTTAATTCACTCCTAAATTAAAGCTGAAAGATTTGTGCCTTGCAGATAAAGTTTATGGCTTAGTGCTCGGATTAAGATGCTGCCAGCAGTCGAGTAAAGACAAGGCAGTAATACATAGCTTAAGCTTGGAGCTAGCGGCCAGCTGACTGAGAAAAATCACCCCCCCGATCTGTTTAATTAATAAATGATTAATGACTTTTCATATCTGCTCCCACCACTAACTGAAAGTCCACTAGATTTGTTAGATAATCTAACAGAAAAGAAAAACTGGGATCTCTTGGAGGTGGAGCAAAATAAAGGCAATTTTTTTTTCCATAAGAAGCAACTCTATAGAATTTATTGCATTTGGGAATATCAACATCTCTCAAATGGGATTCTTCACCTAGTCAGCAGGCAGACCATAACTACAGTCCATCCCTGTTACTACCGCAGAATAAACAGAATAAGTAAGGTCCAGAATTCCCCCCATTTCACATAACCTTAGAACCGCTGGATAGAGGAGTGAAGACTGAAATCCCGCCTCCCTCAATGTTTTCCTCACTGCGGTGAAAGCACAGTGTTTCTTGGCAGGTGTCGGAGAAAAGTCTGGGAAGAAACTCAGGTGCGTGCCGTTCCACGTAGGACGGCCGGAGCGCCTGCACTCCCTTAGTATGGGATCCTGGTCATTATACTGGAGCAGCTTAAATAAAAAGACACAACTGCTCAACTGTCTGTGTCAAATCACATTAAGTCGCAAGCTGCAAAAAGTCAGTGGCATAAAACAAATATGAAAATTAAAATAACCTGAAGGTCTAAGAATACGGCGGTTCGCAGTTCTTAAGGCAAGCGTTCTAATTAATTTACTTACAGTCACCTCAGGTACAGAGTCTCGGAGTCAGTAGAGCGCCTGAATTGACTCAATCACTCATTGGGATGATGGCGGCCGCCTCTGTCGGTTTCTGATCCTGTCTCTGAAAACTCTGGACCCAGAGGAATATTGGGATCTCGGTGGAACCTCCAAAACTGTGTTGGTCGGATTGTGCTGCTTCTCCGCGCTTAAAGAATCAACTTTCAAAAATTACCTGTATTGTTAGGGTCAGAGTTTTAATTTAATCGTAAATGTAAAAAGACTCCGCTTCCAGGGGGCCCTGTGCGAACCGATTTTAAGACCCAGACCAATGTAATAAACAGACCTACACCCTTGATTTAGTTTCACAGAGATTTAATGAACTAAGGTGGTTCACTTCAGACGGATCTGGACATGTACTGGCTTAAGCAGGTTGGAGGTTTGGAGTCTGACAGGTTGAGGCTGTGAACAGGTGTCTTATATATAGATAACGAGGTCAAACAGGTGTCATTAATATAGAGGACCGGACACCGCCGAAAGCTCTCCAAGTTCTCTACATAGTCAGCGCAGCGCAGACGGACCTGTCCTGCAGACAGCAGTGGAGCGAGAGGAGCTGAGGAAACTGCTCGCTCGCTCATCGTTAAGTTGTCAGGGGGTAGAAGATTTTGGTGTCTTTTTCCCCGAACAGTGTCCAGAAGCGTACTGCAGTGCTTCTTCAGCCGGAGAATAGTGGGGAACGATGGTGCCAAAGCCATCTGGCGACATCCAGGACACTGGCACCTGGAAAACAGGAGACTGTGGCATTACTCTTTAGGGTCGATACTTTTCAGTGTTTTACAAAAGAGGAACTCGAACCAGTTAGCAGAGGTGAAAAATGGCTGTGGTGGTGGAGGAGTCCTCTGCTTTTCCCAGCCACACTGACACTTCCAGACCCTCTCAGGTGCGGGAGTGGAGACGACAACCTTTTGTCTGCGACCTGTCTGCCGCTCCGGTAGCGCTGGAATTAAGACGGCGTGTTGGAGGAGTCACAGCCAGTCTCCAGCCTAGTCTTCCATCAGTGGAGTTTGGACTGTCTCTACAACAGCATCTGGATCTGCCGTTATAGCTTGGCGACCTCCAGGAGGGCTCATTCCTCCGTGGTTGCCTCTGCGTAAAAAAACACAGACGATCACAACTGGCTCAAATAAAGAAGACAAAGTTCCCCATTAAAGAGTATTCAAACAGCATGAAGTCCTTGTTCACTGTAGTTATGATGTTTCACATTATGCAGTAGAGAGCATGAAGATCAAGGGTAAGATGGATAAACTGAACTGTGAAGTCTGCAGACAAGAGAAATCTGCTCAGAGAAGAAACAGAACCTGATGCATGAGCAAAAGCAGTACTCGAACTAGTACATACTGACCAAGCTGCTCCTATAGATCCAGTGTCCAAAAGAGGGTTGTAGATCCACTCTGGTGTTTACTGAGGATTACTCAGGTGCAGTCTGTGAACTTTCTAAAAACTAAGGATGAATAAAATAAAAGCTACTGAGTGATAGCACACGCTCTCCAAAGAGAGAGGAAAGCACCTCAGTACTTAGCTGACTGATTCAGATATTGGAGATCAGACACTGACCAACACTGACTACTGCTACAGGGTCTGTAATGAACCACAGAGCTTTAAAGAGATTCAACTAAATCAACATTCTGGGTTGACGCTATGAAAGAGGAGAGGACTTCCCTCATTGAAAATGACACATTTACTCTGACCCCTCTCCCAGAAGCGGAGCATGCAGTGAGGGGAAGGTGGGCCTAAGATTAAAACTGTAGATGGAGCAGAAACGTTATCTAGATGAAAACAGCTTTACACTGATAATCTGGGTTGATGATCATTTACCAGTTTTCCTACACTTAGGATGGAGGAAGCAGCAACACAATCCCTGAATATCATTAAGAGTAGTAGTATTGAATGATGGTGTAGCAAAAGAATTTAGATCAATTCTAATAAGATTTTTAAAGCAGATTTTCTGAAGCTCCAATTACAAACCATGCGGACGACAGACACAGTCTCCATACTGCAGGGTTTGTCTGAGATACTATGAGGGACACTGATATTACTTTTTAAAACAAGCAGAGAAATGACAGAATAAATGATTATAAAATCCAGTAAATCATGTAAATCACTTACCTGCCCACTATCTGCTGCATCTGTCCCGCAGTCAGCAGTGGAGGTCAAAGAGCTGGGTAAACGGCTCGCTCAGTCATCGGTAGGTGGGAAGGGGGCAGAAGACTATGTACAGAAGCGTGCAGCAGTGTTCCTTCAGGACCTTGCTGCTTCGGGGGACAATAGTAGAGAATGAAGGTACAGAAGGAGTCACACTGCCAATTCAATTCAGACTTTATTTATATAAGTAGTATGAGTGTAAGTAGGCGCTGGACAGAGAGATAATGAAGAGCTATAGCTAATGGAGTAGGTTATGAAGTAGGGGTGTGAGTAGGTGCTGGACATATGCTCAGTGTTCATGTTAAAGTCCATGCTGATGAAGTATGTGCATGTATAGCAACGGAGTGTGGTACGAGTGGATCATTGCAGAACTCTAACACAGCAGGGCAGTAGAGAGCCAGGCAGAGCGAACATCAGGGCACAGCAGGAGGAACAGGGCACCACAGCACATGCAAAAAAAAGAGAGCAGAAAGGAAGGAAAGAAAGAAAAAAAAAAAGAAGGTTAGGAGATTTGTGTCAAAAGCTCTGCTGAGTAGAGGGACAGGCCTGATTCCGGAACATGGATGAATGGACACCTCCAGACTGGACGGCAGGGCATCTCATTACACGTGAAAGAGAGAGATAACGGGGTTAAGATGGTTGTGTTGGAACTCTGCTGAGTAGTGGGACAGGCCTGATACCAAGATGCAGGAACTGAACCAAAAAAGGGCAACTCCAGGCAGGCAGCTCAGGACATGAGGGGAGAGAGAGAAAAAGAGGAAGATTAGAACAAGCTTTACGTTTAGTGAGAGACCTGTAGCAGAAATAGTTAGAGACACAACCACAATAATAGTAATAAAAAGCCTGTAATCACAGCAGGACAGAACAGTGGTGAACTGTAATCAGAGCAGGACAGAACACAGAACTGGAGAGTTCTCTGAAAGCTGGTGTAAAGAGAGAAGTTGTTCATCTAGATTTAAAGACTGAGAGTGTGTCTGATTCCCGGATATTAACAGGGAGCTTGTTCCAAAGTTGGGGGCTTTATAAAAGAACGCTCTTCCTCCTGCACTGGTTTTTCTAATACATGGGACTGATAATAGGCCAGCATCTTGCGAGCGGAGTGTACATGGAGGGCTGTAAGGTGTAAGAAGTTCCTCCAGATAATGTGGGGTCAGACCACCGAGAGATTGTTATGTTAGAAGTATTTTATAATCTGTACTGAATTTAACAGGTAACCAGTGTAAGAATGAAAGAACTGGACTAACATGATCAGATTTCCTAGCTCTAGTTCGTACCCTGGCAGCGGCATTCTGAACAAGCTGGAGCTTAAGAGATTAACCTGGACTTCCAGCCTACAGTAGTGCAGTAGTCCAGCCCTGAGGTTCTGAATGCACCAGCTTCTCAGCTTCTCCCTGGGATAGTATGCTGCAGAGTTTAGCACTGTTGCGTAAATGAAAGAAAGCTGTTTTGAATATACTGCATATATGTGCATCAAATGAGAGAAGAGAGTCAAAAACGACCCCCAAGTTTCTCACGGTTTTAGTGAGCATCCATGTTTACCACAGTATCATTTATATGTTTATCTGTATTAGGACCAAGTAGAAAGACCTCCGTTTGATCAGAATTAAGAAAAAGAAAATTGAGGGTCATACAGTTTTTAATTTCTTTAATACAGTCTGTTATTTTGCTGAGACACAGGTTCTCGTTTGGTTTGACTAATATGTAAATTTGGGTATCATCGGCGTAACTGTGAAAGTTAATACGATGTTTACGGATTACTTTACCATACTTTATATTACTGTACAATATAAAGAGTAATGGGCCCAGCATTGATCCTTGAGGAACACCATATTTTACTCGTGTGATTGGAGCATTGATTATTTACATAAACATACTGATGGCGATCATTCAGATATGATCTGAACCAGGTGAGGGCAGATCCTTTGAGATTTTCCTCCAAGATATTCTAACTTACGGTGTCTATGGTGTCAAATGTAGCACTAATATCTAGCAGCACATGAGGTTTCAGTGCTACGGTTTTGTTGAAATCCAGACTGAAAAGCTTTATGAATGCTGTTGTTCTGCAGAGAGGTGCACAGCTGCTTAAACACTACTTCTTCTAAACATTTGGTGAAGGGTAGATTAGAAATTGGTCTAAAACTGGCAAGGTCACGGGGGGTCCAGATTAGGCTTTTTAATAATGGGCTTCATGATCGCCAATTTACGAGATTTAGGTTTGAAGCCTATGCCAAGAGATGCATTAACTATGTCAATTAATGGTTTGCCAACCTCTGGCAGTGCCTATTTAAACAAGTGTTGGTAGCAGATCTAATATACATAACTTATTGATTACGAAATTACGTTGATTTGCATAACGTCATTAGTGCATTAACACCCATTACGACGACGCGTTGCCACAGCCCTACTCATAAGCATCAGCCAGTGAGGACGTCATAAAGGAGGAAGGGCTGTTAATGGGTGCTTTCTGAATCACCACATTAGGAGCTGTCAGAACTGTAAGCCAGTGCCGACACAGAATGAGGACATTTGACTAGGACTCTGTTCTAGCGTCTACGGCACAAATGCCAACAGTGCCAGATAAGTGGCCTGTACTGCTCTTAAACAAGGACCCATTTCACATGCTACAGACTCTAACTAAGCTGAATGATGAGCTACTGGACACTGCATACCACCATGTTCCTGATTCAGACAGGATGTCATTAACCAGCGTCTTCATGCCCAAAGACAGGCTTGCTTGGATCACAAAGACCAAGAGCTGGTGCAGATATCAAGGCTGATTTCAAATTTGCAAAAGCAGTGGTTGTGTCTGTGTGCATAAGAGGGGCATGTTGCCCAGGGATACCTTAAAGCAGATCGTATAGTGGTTGTGAAAGATGAGTTCCGCTCAGTTGGATCGACACAACCTAGCCAACATTAGAGGATCTTCATCCTCTGCGTGTTGCATGGCTGATCTAGAGAAGGGGCTACAGCTGGAGGTTGACGCTGGTGTTTAGGTTTACAATAAGCAAGCAACTGTTCAATCCTGGTCAGTGATTGTTGGAGCCTTTTACACATTTTGTGGGCATTCAGTGAAGCTGTTTTGTGCTTTTTACATTCGCCGGTTAACTCTAGGATCTTTCTCTCAGCCTCTCTAGCTCAAGTTTATACCCCTAGTATTGTTTTAGTACTAAAAGACATTCCTTTACTGAATTGTGTTCAATACCGGAGCCCAGAGCTGTTCTGCATCCTGTAACAGACCACTTGCTTTCAGTAGGAAAACCTTAACATGGAAAGTACAAAAGACCTCTTTTGTTCATTAACATGTTTTTTGACCATGTTGTTAATTATCTCTTCAAATTCAGAGTCAGTCCACTGGTGCATTTCAGTCCCACCCTTAACTAGTGTGATATTCTTATAGTTAAGAGGATTCCAGGAATCTTTAGCATTTTTCTGAGCATTTTGACCTTAAAAAAAATGATGACGTGACTAGTGACAAACGCCCAAACTACCAAAACAAACATCTCAGAAACAGAGATGGTAACACACAAAACACTAGGTTTTACAAGTGACAAAACTTCTCTCTTTTCAGAGAGCCTAAAGGTTACAGCAGCAGTAACAGATACACTTCCCTTGTTTCAGAGAGGCTAAGAGTTACTGGCTTCTCCGTCTTAGGAAACCAGAATTTCTCTCTGGATTGAAATGGTGTTTACTCACGCAACAAATAGTAAATTCGGCATACAGGAGGCAGATTCAGGAGTCAGGAGACTTGATCTTCAGTATAGACGAGTATATTGATGCACACAGACACGTAGGAGTAAGTCATTGACAATTAACGCTTTAGGGGTTAGAGATTGTATATTTAACAGCTCAAATTCAACACAAAAACTGCTTTTTAAAATACTGCAAGGCTTGTCTAAGATACTTTGTCTGTAAAAAGTAAAATATCAGTTTCACTCAGAGAAAGGACCATGATGGTTATAAAATCAAGTAAATCACAAATCACTTACCTGCCAACTATCCATCCACTAACCTGACTGGGAAGGGACAGTCAGTCCTGGCCTGGCCCCTTCTTGATGTTCCCAGAGAGAGAATGATAGACAACACCTCACAACACCTGTCGAAGCTAATATTAAAGACCATTCGATAATATTCATTCATAATATTGATATAATTAGCGCCTCTATTGACGTTCACAGCTACAAGTAACCGCTTTCAGAGTTCAGGTATGGTCATTATACCACAATGCTAGCTTTTTCTAGCCAATTTGTCTGATTCTGATTGGAGAAACATTGTCAAGGCTATATTGCAGCACAATCTACAAATCATGTGTTACATGCTCTAGATCTTTAGCATAAAGTGCGAATGAGATGGAGAAATCTATAAAGGTTATTAATGAAAATACTAGTTGTCGAGCATTTAGCTTCACTTCCACATAAAGTGCTAATAATAATAATAATAAACTAAGCATCAATTTCACATGTATAGTCTCTCTCTGGGAATTATAATATCTGCTCCCTTGTCTTAGAACCTTTAAAATCTCTAATTATATTTTTCAGAGCTGTTCAAATTAATTTCTAAAACCTTTCTTTAAAATTTCTAAAATTATTTCGGATCCCTTTACAAAGTTCTCTAGGTTAAACAGTATTAAATTCAATATTCTAAAATCTTGTCTTAGAAACTTCGAATTTTAATACATTTGGATCCCTGAAAGATTCTCTACTTTAAAGAAACCTTAGAATCAAAACGTTCCAAGACAAAATCTTAATCTTCCAATTTAAAATAAATCTGGATCCTGAGATATTCCCAGTTCAGACAACTGTGAGACTGAAATGATCTTAAGGCAATGCTTTGGACATCCTCATCCTTTGAGTCCGGATCACTGCAACAAGTCAGTGGTCTAAAACAAATGTGAAAATTAAAATATCAAAGGAATCCGGGTTAAAGTAACCTGAAGGTCTAAGAATACGGCGTCTCGTCTCCTCCTGTTTATTCTAAATTGGTAAGGCAAGCGGTCTAATTCATTTACTTACAGTCACCTCGGGTACAGAGTCTCCGAGTCAGTAGAGCGCCTGAATTGACTCAGAATCACTCATTGGAATGACGGCGGCCGCCTCTGTCGGTTTCTGATCCTGTCTCTGAAAACTCTGGACCCAAAGGAATATTGGGATCTCGGTGGAACCTCCAAAACTGTGGTAGTGGGATTTGCTTCTCCGCGCTTAAAGAATCAACTCGATCAGTCAGTCTTAGGAATGTAGAGAAACACTTTAATCCTGCAGTAAACGTAACGCTGGTGGAAGACTTCAGAACTGAGTTTTTTCACTAAATGAATGATCTATATACAGCCTGATGAACAACAAGCTTCACTCCCTCTACCATTGATGAGGCCTTTTCATCTTGGAGAGAAAAAAGAGGAAACGTCTTAAAGGATCTGTTTATTGATCAAAGGTTTGAATCTTTTGAACTTTGAACTGAATTTAATCTTCAAGATCATTTTTTCAGGTATTTGCAGCTACGTAGTTTTGTGTCCACAAACTTCCTCGTCATTAGATACAGTTCTGAACGTCAACCCACAGATAAAAAATGTAATTGGCGCCATATCTGTTACTGAACTCCTTTCATATGAAAAAAGTATTAAAGCAGCAGTAGGTGCAGGATCCATCTGTCCATCAATATATTTACTGAATGGTGGTAAATATTGTAGATAATTCTCCTCATCTATATGTTTAAAACATTATAATTCAGTTTAAAATAGTGCATTTCTCACACTGGACTAAGGCAAGGCTGGCAGAATTGGTTTAAAACATGAATCTAATGTGAGATAGAGGTCAAACAGAATCAACAACACAGGCACACGTTCTGGTTTTGTCTAAATATGACGGTCTTTTGGAATTATGTTTTCTTCTTTTCAGGAGTTTTCAAACAGCCGATTCAGCCTTCCCCTACATCAGCAATATTCGGGGTGACTCCTCAAGGGCTTTATCTGGGGAAATCTTGTTCAAAAGGTGCTGGCTAAGACTGCTTAGATTACTTCAAGGGAAAGAGAAAAACCCTCCTACCTAAAATTGGGTGCAGTGGTGAATTTAATACTACTTGGCAACCTGTCTTGACTTAAATAGACAATATGGACTCTGAGGATTAATTGGCTGGTTAGCACCCAGTTTAAATCTATTTCACTATTTAAAATTCTGCAGTCATTTACATTTACTCTCTTACCCTTTGTGTTTCTTTGGACACTTGTATGTGCTTTTATAACTTCATATTCAGAAATTACCTGTATTTTTACAGTTAGAGTTTTAAGTTTATCATAAATGTAAAAAGACTCCGCTTCCAGGGGGCCCTGTTTGAACCGATTTTATGACCCCCACTAATGTAATAAACAGACCTACACCCTTGATTTAGTTTCACAGAGATCTAGCGAACTAAGGCGGTTCACTTCAGACGGACATGTACTGGCTTAAGCAGGTTGGAGGTTTGGAGTCTGACTGTTTGAGGCTGTGGACAGGTGTCTTTTATACAGATAACGAGGTCAAACAGGTGCCATTAATACAGGTAACGAGTGGAGGACAGAAGAGCTTCCTAAAGAAGTTACAGGTCTGTTAGTCAGAAGTCTTGCTTGTTTGTGGGTGACCAAATACTTATTTTCCACCATAATTTACAAATAAATTCTTAACAAATCCTACAACGTCACATTTCCTGGATTTCCAGGGGGCCTCTGTGTAAACCGATTTTATGACCCCCACCAATGTAATGAACAGACCTACGCCCTTGATTTAGTTTTACAGCGATTTTGGGAACTAAGGTGGTTAGCAATCATAACTTCATTGACAATGACTGCTTTAGGGTCTAGAGATTGTATATTTATCAGCCCAAACTCAATGCAGAACTGCTTGTACTCTGCTCGGAAAGATGGAAGAATTTATATAAATTCTAATAAGATTTTTAAAGCAGATTTTCCGACGTTACAATTACAAACCATGACTGTCTCAATACTGCAGGATTTGTCTGAGATACTATGAGTGACACTGATATATTACTTTTTAATACAAGCAGAAAAGTGACAGAATAAATGGGTGGAATCAAGAAAATCATGTAAATCACTTACCTGCCAACTATGCAGTTCACTAACCTGACAGTGTGACTGGGAAGAGCCACGCAGTCCTGGCACCTTCCTGATGTTCCCGGAGAGAACGATGGACCCCAGGCGGCTCATGTGAAGCTCATCTCTGTGTTAGAGGACCGGACGCAGCAAAAAGTTCTCCCAGTTGTTTACGAATTCAGCACAGACAGACCTGTCCCACAGCCAGCAGTGGAGCGAGAAGAGCTGGGGAAACTGCTTGCTCACTCGTCTGTAAGTGAGCAGGGGGCCGAAGACGATAATGCTGGCGCCTGGCTTTTTCTTGAACAGTGTCCAGAAGCAGACTGCAGTGCTTCTTCAGGACCACGCTGCATCAGGAGGAGAATAGTGGAGAACGATGGTGCCAAAGCCACCTGATGACGTCCAAGACACGGGCACCTGGAAAACAGGAGACTGTGGCATTACTCTTTAGGGTAGATACTTTTCAGTGTTTTACAGAAGAATCTCCAACAGTGAGAACACCACCCTGAGGAGCTGTCCTCGGTGACGGAGCAGGTGAAGAGCCGAGGTCCTCGAACCAGTTAGCCTCCGCTTTTCCCAGCCCCACACACACACACTCAGGTGCAGGCGTGGAGGTGACTACCCTCTTTGTCTGCCGCGTCGGTAGTGCTAGATGGTCACGTCAGAGGAGTCACTAGCAGCCTCCAGCCTCGTCAGCAAAGTTGGACTGCCTCTAAAACAGCAGCTGGATTGGCCCTACAAGCTTGACAACCTCCTGAATAGCTCGTTCATGCGCAGTCGCCTCTGAATAAAAACACAGACAGAAACGCAATAACAGGGAGCAGAGAGCACAAGGGTCACAACAAGAAGACAAAGCTAATAAAAAGAAGACATGGCCACAAAAATGGTACCAAGTTCACCAGCTGAACTGTGAAGTCTGCAGACAAGAGAAATCTGCTCAGAGTAGAAACAGAACCTGATGCACGAGCAAAAGCAGTACTTGAACTAGTACATACTGACCTAGCTGCTCATATAGATCCGGTGGGGGGTGGGTATGAAAAGGTTCTGCAGCAGACACTCCTGTGTGTCGGTCAGGACGCCAAAAACACAGACTGATTATGTTCTAGATACTGTTGTATTGAAGGAGACTGGGTTGACCATGAGGCTGAAGCATGGAGCACTGGGCATTAGAAATATGACAGCGTTATGGGTGAATGATGAATAAGTGAGGAAGAATTGAGGACAGGCTGAAGAATAAAGACTCTGAATGAAGTCATTTAGTAGCACTACGATATAGACCTGGAACCTTTCTGAACTTTTATTTAATACTGTGCATGTATTCTGTTTATTTCAAAGAGAGATGTGTATACGCTCAACAGGCAGGAGAAGCAAAGCTAATAATTACCACTCAAAGCTTCTAGCAGGACACCAGCTTTAACCTGCCTCTGACCGTGTCCACAGGTTAAACTATGGGGTTTTAGCGCCCCCACAAGGACGAAAAGAGGAATAGCAACAGCCTCTGAGCAGTAGTTCTGTCCTGTAACTCACTGCGTCAGGAAAAGAACAGTAGGATTGCGTCAAGGGAAGCCCTCTCTGTGCAGGAGAGGAGATGACCTTCTGTGTCTGCCGTGCCGGTAGTGCTGGAATTAAGATGGCGGCGCTGGAAGAGTCACGGGCAGCCTTCTGCCTCATCTTCTTTCAGTGGAGTTTACATAAAAAAAAAAGTTCAATGAAAAGAAACACAGGCAGACATCACTGTATGGTGCTCCGGTTTCAGTTTGGATGAAGCTTATGAGCACATTAGTTACTTAGGCAATGGTGGTGTAGTGTTTTATTTATACAACAGGTGGCGCATTAGAGCTGTGAAGCCGAGAAGCCTAGACCCATCTCCCAGAAGCTGAACACACAGTGGTGGATAGGTGGGTCTATAATTAAAAAGTGTCGATGGATCTGAAACGTACAAAGTCTGATATGATGCTAAGCGTGATGAATGTTTGCTTATTTAGATGTTCCATCATGAAGTACAGTAAGCTAGCTGTGATGCTGCTGGTTAACATGATCACAGCTGTGTATTTATGGTCTCAGGAACACACTGACTCCTTTATGAGTGTGTTGGCTACAGGATCTATAAATAGAGGCTCTATATAACAGGACATTGTGGTCAGAAGTCTTTCATGGAGGGGCGAGTGGTTAATGGAGTAAAGTTTGGTGAGCTCTGCTGTAATGTTCATAAAAGACGTCATCGGAATGTTTTCAGATCACTAATTTGGATCTACAGTCAAAAACTCCTCACTGGTTCGTATAAAGGCTAGAAATCTCAGACAATTTCCATACAAAAGAAGAAACACTGCAAACAGGCCTAGCAGATCAACCACGCCATCTAACACATGGAGGGATGAAGAGATTCTCTGTGCTTTGAAAACGGACATCTCCGAGCTTCTCTGGTCAGAACTCAAGTCCACACTCGCTGAAGAGTTCAAAGGCATAAAAGCAAAACCGCAGAAGTAGTGAACAGAACTCTGCTCCGTTCTTCTTTAAACGCCGGTGGAAGACTTCAGAACTGCAAGTGAAAATAAAAACCTGATCTATATGATCTATATACAGCCCGATGATGAACAACCTTCACTCCCTCTACCATTAATGAGGCCTTTATACCTTGGAGAGAAAAAGGAGGAAATGTCTTAAAGGATCTGTTTATTGATTAAAGGTTTGAATCTTTTGAACAACTTAGAACTGAATTTAATCCTCAAGCTTAGAGAATCAGCAACAGCCTCTGAGCAGTAGTTCAATAAACACCAGGACGTTGACCAAGAACACAAATTTAGCACATATCCACAGAATTACACCATCCATACTAACCTAAAACAGCTCAGTAGCATGAAACATGTGAAGAAATAAACCATGAAGATTTAGTAATACATAGGTAAATACTGAAGCTACATTGCTAAGGAGAAAGCTAGCATAGCAACAGAACTAAGCCATTCCCAAACTAAATGAACAGCAGCTTACTTTGTGTCTCAGACTCTAAATTAAAGGCACCCACAGTCACACAGCTTGAGCGGTTTCTAAAGGTCAGTCTTCCAGAGGAGCTACAGAGCTCGGTCACATCGGCTCGTTCGCCCTGCGCACTGCTGCAAGACCACGCTGCTGCTTTACAGCGGAGGCTCCTGATTGGCTAAGACTCCGCATTATATAGTGACCAGTGCGGCTGAAGCTTGGTGAATATTAAATGAGGGTACTATTATTTGGACAGATCCAGGGTTGGAGATCCACTCAGAGATTTACTGAGGATTACTCAGACGCAGGCTGTGAAGTCCAGGACAGGGCATCTGGAAAACAGGAGACAGTGTTGCTACTCTTTGGGTTTGATACTTTTAAGTGGTTTTCAGTAGAATCTCCATCAATGAGAACACTGCCTTCACCTGCTTCATCCCTCAAGGACAACCCCTCAGAGCAAAGTAGAAGAGCTGAGGACCTCAAACTGGTTGGAAGAGATGAAAAACAGCTGTGGTGGTGTTGGTGGAGGAGGAGTAGGAGCCCTCTCACGCGGACGCCCCCAGGCTCTCTGTGCAGGAGTGGAAAACAACGACCTTTTTGTCTGCCGTGCCGGTACTGCTGAAATTTAGACGGCGCGTCGGAGGAGTCACGGGCAGCCTCCAGCCTCGTCTTTGGTCAGTGGAGTTTGGACTGCCTCTACATCAGCAGCTAGATCTGCCGGTCAGGCTGGACGACCTCACTGCAGAGTGTCCGGAGAGCTCGTCCCTCCACAGTTGCCATGTTCCTCCAGAGTAAAACACAGAGACAGAAACGCAAACTACGGTCAGTAAGTACTGTACATTAACACAGGGAGCAGAGAGCACAAGGATCACAACAACTGGCTCAGATAAAGACAAAGCGAACATTAAAGACTATAAAGTAGGGATGGTTGCTCCATGCTGTGTGGAATCACAATGCCGTCTTGTTTTGAAAGCTCGGAAACAGTTTGGATTCTTGCACAAAATACAGGCGATCACATGAATGGTTAAAACGAAGCGTTGTTGAATCAATAACATGCAGTCAAGTTTCAAGTGTGTCAATTCCCCGGTCCCACTGTAGACCAGAGCATAACGAGCTGAATATAAACAGACATATGAACTAAAGGATTAATTAATGAATAAAAAGATCTGCTGAGAGAGAGATTTAGGATGGTTGTGTTGGAACTCTGCTGAGTAGCGGGACAGACCTGATACCAAGACGCAGGAACTGAACCAAAAAAAGGGCAACTCCAGGCAGGCAGCTCAGGACATGAGGGGAGAGAGAGAAAAAGATGAAGATTAGAACAAGCTTTACGTTTAGTGAGAGACCTGTAGCAGAAACAGTTAGAGACACAACCACAATAATAGTAATAAAAAGCCTGTAATCAGAGCAGGACAGAACAGTGGTGAACTGTACTCAGAGCAGGACAGAACACAGAACTGGAGAGTTCTCTGAAAGCTGGTGTAAAGAGAGAAGTTTTTCATCTAGATTTAAAGACTGAGAGTGTGTCTGATTCCCGGATATTAACAGGGAGCTTGTTCCAAAGTTGGGGGCTTTATAAAAGAACGCTCTTCCTCCTGCACTGGTTTTTCTAATACAGGGGACTGATAATAGGCCAGCATCTTGCGACCGGAGTGTACGTGGAGGGCTGTAAGGTGTAAGAAGTTCCTCCAGATAATGTGGTGGTCAGACCATTGAGAGATTAATATGTTAGAAGTATTTTATAATCTGTACTGAATTTAACAGGTAACCAGCGTAACAATGAAAGAACTGGACTAACATGATCAGATTTCCTAGCTCTAGTTTGTACCCTGGCAGCGGCATTCTGAACATAGAGTGGTGTGAAAACGTTTGGGCATCTCTGATCATTTTGATGATTTTTCTTTATAAATCAATGGTTGTTCAGATCAGCAATTTCAGTTAAATATATCAAAGCAGATGAACACAGTGATATTTGAATGAATTCAAACTTCATTTTCAAACTTCACTTTCTGTAAATTTATAGAAATTTACAGAAAGTGTGCAAGAATTTAAACGGAATAAGGCAGGTAAATAAATTTGGGCACCCTTGTCGTTTTATTGATTTGAATTCGTTTAGCTGGATCTGCAACAACTGATAAAGAAGAGAAAGCTAAAACTAAAGACTATAAAGTAGGGATGGTCGTCTCTATTGACGTTCACAGCTACAAGTGATCGGTTTCAGAGTACACGTCTGGTCATTATATTACGGTGCAAGCAAAATATTTATACCTAAATTCTATCTATCTAAATTTGTTAGATCCATGACCAGAGACTAGGGTTAGGGTAAAACGAGTGTAAATATTCAGGTTACTTCAACCTGGATCCCTTTGATTCGGCGTCTCGTCTCCTCCAGTGTGTTCTAAATTCATAACCAATCTCACTAATTTACTTACAGTCACCTCGGGTGCAGAGTCTCGGAGTCAGTAGAGTGCCTGAATTGACTCAGAATCACTCATTGGGATGACGGCGGCCGCCTCTGTCGGTTTCTGATCCTGTCTCTGAAAACTCTGGACCCAGAGGAATATTGGGATCTCGGTGGAACCTCAAACTGTGGGAGTGGGATTTGCTTCTCCACGCTTAAAGAATCAACTCGATCAGTCAGTCTTAGGAATGTAGAGAAACACTTTAATCCTGCTGTAAACAACCTGTGATGAGGCTGGTGTGAAGTTGATAGACCCCCATTGTTTCACAGTAACAAAAGCCATCATCTGTGTTTCTGAAAACAACGTATACATAGAATATTGAAACACCTCAAAAGATTCCCCTCAATATTACAGCGCCGACGTACAAGACAAGAAAAACAGAATCACCATTTGACATTTTTTGTGACAATTTGGCTCCCACCATAACCCAGCTGTGCAATGAAACACACACCCCCCCAGTAAAACACACACCCCAGTGGACAGTGAGCACACGTGACTGGAGCGGTGAGCAGCCATTGCTGCGGCCCACACAAAAGAAGGTGATCAAGAGCGGTTTGCAGAGCCCGGGTATCGAACCCACAACACGGTCATCAACAGCCCAGAGCTCTAACCGCTGAGCCACCATTACCTGAATGTGGTCAATGATCACAGTGGTGATGGTTGCAGCATGTTACAATATTCAAACAGCATGAAGTCCTTGTTCACTGTAATTATGATGTTCCACATTATGCAGTAGAGAGTATGAAGATCAAGGGTAAGATTGATAAACTGAACTGTGAAGTCTGCAGACAAGAGAAATCTGCTCAGAGTAGAAACAGAACCTGATGCACGAGCAAAAGCAGCACTTGAACTAGTACACACTGACCTAGCTGCTCCTATAGATCCAGTGTGCAAAAGAGGGCTGTAGATCCACTCTGGTGTTTATTGAGGATTACTCAGGTGCAGTCTGTGAACTTCCTAAAAACTAAGGATGAAAGCATGAAAGCTACTGAGTGATAGTACACGCTCTCCAAAGAGAGATAGGAAAGCCCCTCAGTACTTAGCTGCCACACTCTAACTCTAACACCTCTGCTGAATAGAGGGACAGGCCTGATTCCGGAACATGGATGAATGGACACCTCTAGACTGGACAGCAGGGCATCTCCATAGAAGTGAAGACGTTGATCCTGGTGCCTGTCTTTTTGAATGGTGTCCAGAAACAGAATAGTGGAGAATGATAGTGTCGAAGCTGCCGGACAATGTACAGGACACGGGCACCTGAAAAAAAGGAGATGTGGTGTTACTCGGTAAGAACTATTCAGTGTTTTAAAGTAGAATCTCCAACAATGAGAACACCGCTCTGAGGAGTTGTCCTCGGTGACGGAGCAGGCGAAGGAGAAGGCAAAGAGCTGAGGACCTCGAACCAGCAGATGTCAAAACCAACTGTGGTGGAGATACCCTTGGCTTTTTTCTGGCCACGCTGACGCTCCAGGGTCTCTTTCAATGTGAGAGTGGAGAAACTACCATCTTCCAACAGTGGAGTTTGGACTGCCTCTACAACAGCGGCTGAATCTGCTGGTCAAGCTTGACGATCGCCCTGTAGATCTTCTGGAGAGCTTTCTGTGTCAAATCTAAATACAAGGCAAATGGGATATAATACAATAGGATGTTCATGTGGAAAAATGAATATCTGTAAGGAATTTCAGCTCAGGCCTTTTCCAAGTACAACTGTACAGGGGACCAAATTCTGCTAAAGCGTTCTGAGTTCTGATGCAACTCATAGGTTAGCTTTTTCAGACGTAACCATTTTTTAGTAAAGTGGCTGATTTGAAGAAAATGATAAAGCTCAGTATTAGGGAGTCCAGAAAGTTTAAAGTTTAAAGTTTAAAACTCCTGCTGTGAATAAACTAGAAAAATCCTCTATGCCCCTTAATGTCCAATAACTAAGCCCAATGTTCCCAAGCTGAGGGGGTGAGTGGTGAGTGGTGACCATAAAGAGATACAATTAGGGACTTTAATATATTTTCTAGCGTCTCTCCAAGAAAGCAACGTATTAATACACTACAAAGTTATCAGAGAGGGACGGTATTTTGTCAAAATGATAAATAAAGGGTGGGGAAGTTAGGGATCTAGGATGACGTGTGAAGTCAGTGGCAGCTGACTCCTCACCAGCCCATACAAAGTAGAGACTTGTGACCGTGAACAGTTACCTACCTGGTGATCCTGGGGAATGAGGGTGCTGGTGTGTGGGTCTTCTAGGAGCCGGCAGGATCCACGGTTAACCTAGAAGGGAGAAAAAACACAACCAATAACCCTAGGACTTATATATAATTCCAGCTAGCATCATTTACCGGTATACATCTATATGGCCATAAATAATAATTGTATATAAGATGTGTAAATAATGTCCATGTTACTTGTTGTATTCTCATTGTTTGTTATGACCACCCACTTAGTAGACACTTGGTCCACTCCAGGCTGAGGAGGGAGGAGCAGAATAGGCTGAAGCAGAAGCAGACATCTGTGAGGCTTTGCTGTCCTCAGATGAAGCCTCTGAGGCCTTGTTGTACAAAGTGTGTGTAATCTAGCTCTTTTGTGTTGTGTTTTTGTTGTGTGTACTTTCTTTAGATTTTTGCACAAATTCAACATTAAATATCACTGGAACTTACCTGGAAGTGTTTGGCTGTGTCCTTCTGGTGAACTGTCCTTCACGTCCACTTCACGCCATCACCACCATCACCACCACCACATGAGCATTTCTTTACTGACCCACAATCAGTCTAATCTATTTAAAACCAGCTACACATCTGTTCTGCCTGTGTTCCCCAGAAATATAAACTCAGATTTGGTAAGGATTCACCCCCTAGATTTTTAGGGTTTAGAAGGGTGGAGAATTTTAATCTGGGCTTTTTATTATCCCAAATAAATCTGCTTATTAACTGACCTACCTTACCAAAAAAGATGGTGGTCAAATGACAAGGCAGGTTTTGAAATAAAGCAAAATAGGTTAAATGTTCATTCTGATTACACTAATTCTGCCAAAAAAAAAAAAAAAAAAAAAAAAAAAAGTGTGGTTCAGGTCAGGGGTAATTGTTATCCCAAGGTATCTAAAGCCAATATTTGTCAACTGGAATGGTAGATTGAATTTAATATAATCCTGGACATTCAGCTGAATAGCTATAGACCTGCCAAAATTGATTATATAGCCAGATAGCACACTATAATTAGTGATGAAGTGTCTGATTTCAGGAACAGAGGTCACTGGATTCTTTAAATATAGAAGTACATCGTCTGCAAATAATGAGATACGATGGTCCGCTTCTCCCACTAAAACTCCTGAAATAATGAAACTAGATGTAAATGTATTCAGCAAGGAGTTCTATTACTAGGGCAAAATGCAATGCTGAAAGAGAGCAGCCTTGTCTGCAGCGTCTTCTAATTGGAAAAATATCAGATATAAGACAGTTTGTGTTAATAGAGGCTGTGGGGTCTAAATACAACAATTTGACTATTTATAAAATTATTCCCCAATACGATTTTCTCCAGTAGTACAAAAAGAAAATTCCCCTCAACCCTGCTGAACGCTTTCTCAGCATCTAAGGAAACAATTAAAGTAGGTCTTTTCTTTTGGTAAGAAGATTTACAATATTAAGAAGGCAGTGAACGTTATCAGATCCATATCTGGATTTAATGAATCCCATCTGACCAGGTTTAATGATGTATGGAAGAAATGTTACCAGTCGGGGAGACAGCGCTTTAGTTAGAATTGTGTAGTCTACATTAAGTAGACTAATGGGTCGATAGGAAGCACATTCTGTTGGGCTTCTGTCCTTTTCTAACAGCAGACCATTTGAATTTTCTTCAATATTATTAATAATCATGGGCATAAAAATGGGGCATAAATCTGACCAAAACTTCTTGTACAAATCGACTGGATAGCCGTCAGGGCCAGGTGCTTTTCCTGAGGGCATGGCCCTGATAGCATCCCAGATCTCCTCTGGTGTAAAGGGTGCATTCAAAAAAGTCAATTTCTGAGACTCTAGGGAGAGAAATGTTATCTAAGTAATTTGATCCATCCAAATGTGAACTGCTACAGTCTGAAGTGTAAAGCCATTTAAAAGATAAAGGATCATTAATTATGCAAGGGTGGTAGGAAATCTCACCAGAAGGAGTTTTAATAGCTTTTATAGATCGTTCAGTCTGTTGGAATTAAGCTGGTGAGCTAATAAACCACTGGGTTTATTTCCAAACTCATAGTATTTCTGTTTAGAACAAAGTAACAACTTAGAAATATGAGGAGTGTATTCAAGATTAAGTTAATTTAGCATTTACTAGCAGAGACCAGTTTGTATCAGACTGTTTGTGCTCTAGTTGCAGCATCTCAGCTTCCAATTTTTTCTTTGCTTTTGGCTCCGTTTTTCCTGGAGAGACGCGCAAGACATCAAATGACCTCGCAAAGTGTCTTTGAGGAAGTCCCATTTAACTGCACTGGTAACTGGAGAGTTGCAGTTGTCTTGCCAATAATCTGTAATTCTCTTTACCATGGAAACAAAACGCTTCTTTATTTAGTAAGTGTGTTAAATCTCCACTGAGGAGTTTTTAATGCTGTTAAATTTAGTGTGACAACCAAATGCACTGGACTGTGGTCAGATAAAATCAATTTGACAGACCTTCAACATGTGTATACAGTTAGTAGGGATAAGAAAGTAATCCAGTCTTGAATAGGAGCCATGGGGATGAGAGTACATGCCACTCTGAGCCAAAATGTTCACATGGAAAACTTCAGCAACAGGTCAGTGTAGAAGAGCAAGCTTGACCCATTATGAGAGACTGAACGTTTCTTTAGCGAAGCTCCTAAAATGACTTCTTTAGTGGTGAAGCGCAGAAAGCGGACCAGGATGCTCTGTGGTGAGCTTTTGGACCGTTTTTTGTGACTTGGGCTTCATTTTTGTGACTTGGGCTGCATTAGGTGCAGCTGTAATTTGGAGTTCAGTGAGTCTCTAAGACCAAAGGGCTGATTTAAGGAGCAGATACCTAAAGAAAGAGGTGCTGAGCACATTACATTACTCTTTGATAGCCTGGAAAGATCTTAACCCATTTTATTGCAGATATCACGTGGAGGTCAAACCCCTTTGCTCTTCTATTGGGGGCAATGAAACTGAGCATTCCACATCAGTAAATCATGATTATGAAAGTTATTAGGCAAACAAACTATTATGGCATGAGCGCTCTCCACTAAGGTGTGAAATTACGGGTTTAAAATATAGTTTCCAGTATCTACTGGGAACATCACAAAATATAAGAGCTTGTAATTTATATGGGGCTACCAGAGCCTCCTCTATTGAGCAGCATGAATTATGAGCACTTGGATTCAGGCATGTTGATCTAGGTTTTCATGCCTGAGCATACATTTCAAACTCTAGAAATGCAAGACCAACATCTGACTTACACCTCTGTAAAGTAGATCATTTAATTTGAGGTTGTTTACCATTCCAAATATACGGATATGGATAGTACCTTAGAGTGTATCCCAATATTTTTAGGCATCATATCATGACAGTCACTCACTGAGGGATATACAGTGGGCATAAAAAGTATTTAGTCAGCCACTGGTTGTGCAAGTTCTCCTACTTGATGAGAGAGGTTCAACTATGAGATACAAGATGAGGAAGAAAAAATCCAGGAAATCAAATTGTAGGATTTTTAAAGAATTTGTAAATTATGGTGAAAAATAAGTATTTGGTCACCCACAAACAATCAACACTCTCACAGACCTGTAACAACAACTTTAAGAAGCTCTTCTGTCCTCCACTCGTTACCTGTATTAATGGCACCTGTTTGACCTTGTTATCTGTATAAAAGACACCTGTCCACAGCCTCAAACAGTCAGACTCCAACCTTAACCACGGCCAAGACCCAAGAGCTGTTGAAGGACACCAAAAAAATAAAATTGTAGACCTGCACCAGGCTGGGAAGAGTGAATCTACAATAGGCAAGCAGGTTGGCGTGAATTAATCAACTGTAGGAGCAATTGTAAAAAAAAAAAATGGAAGACATACAAGACCATTTATCTCCCTCGATCTGGGGCCCCACGCAAGATCTCATCCAGTGGGGTCAAAATGATCATGAGAACGGTGAAGAAAAATCCCAGAACTACACAGAGGGACCTGATGAATGACCTGCAGAGAGCTGGAACCAAAGTAACAAAGGCTACCATCAGTAACGCACTACACAGATCCTGCAGTGCCAGGCGTGTCCCCCTGCTTAAGCCAGTACAAGTCCAGGCCCGTCTGAAGTTTGCCAGAGAGCATATGGATGATCTAGAAGAGGATTGGGAGAATATCGTGTGGTCAGATTAAACCAAAATACAACTTTTTGGTAAAAACTCAACTCGTCTTGTTTGGAGTTGCAGCCCAAGAACACCATACCTACTGGGAAGCATGGGGGTGGAAACATCATGCTTTGGGGCTGATTTTCTGCAAAGGGGACAGGATGACTGATCCGTGTTAAGGGAAGCCATAGGGGGGCCATGTATTGTGAGATTTTAGCCAAAACCTCTTTCAATCAGTAAGAGCAGTCTGCAGACCTCAACCCCATAGAAAATTTGTGGAGGCAGGCATCACTGCTCTAGAGGAGATCTGCATGAAGGAATGGACCAAAATACCAGCAAACCTGGTGGAAACGGTTAACAAAGGTTATGTTACAAAGTATTGAGTTGTTTTGTTATTGAACAAATACATATTTTCCACCATAATTTAAAAAGAAATTCTTTCAAATTCCTACAATGATTTCCTGGGGGGTTATTTTTCTCATGTTGTCTCTCATAGTTGAAGTGTACCCATGACGAAAATTACAGACCTCTCTTATCTTTCTAAGTAGGAGAACTTGCACAATCAGTGGCTGCCTAAATACTTTTGCCCCACTGTAAGTGGGAAGCATGCTTTGATTTATATGTGCAGGAGAAGATGAAACGTTATCAGCCGCCAAACGAGACTTTATGAAACCAGTTTGATCACAGTGGATCATTTCAGGCACCAGTAATTCTGAGCATCTGGCCAATACCCTAGCAAATCCTTTTAGATCAGCACTTATAAGCAACACTGGGCAACATATTGCAAAAAGTTGGGTTCTACTTAAGGATGTTAATATAGCTTTAATCTCATTATTACTTATGAAATTTTCCTTTATCTAGAGAGAAAGACATCATTTCTAACAGTTTTCAATAAGCTTTTTTCATCCAACAGAGGGTCTCAATTCTCAAGGAGAAATATCCTGATCTAAATATGCCTGGTCAGTCGACAATTGTGACAAATCTAAGGAATGGGAAAAGGGGCAATATTTAAGGGGTAATATTTAATATCATTCTGAATAGAAGCTGTAAAAAGCATCATTGATTTGTGCATGTTCTGTAAGTAGTTCTCCATCATGAGACATTATTGCTCCAATATTTGAGAATCTCATTACGTCTGAGTTTTAGCACCAAGAGGTGACTGGGCCTGCTTCCACTAAAATGGTAATGTCTAACCCTTTTAATAAGGAATTCTGCTCTTTCTCTCAGTTTTAGTAGAGAATGAGCTTAATATTCATCTATTTGTATTATAATGTCACCAGAAATAGTGTTGATTGACCTTAAATTTAAACTTGAAGCACAAGAAATGTCCAGATAGCTGTATTTTCTGTCGCCAAGAAACAAATGCAATACAATTATTCCTAAAGAAACCATTCACTGCTCCCAACAAACCTCTGATCATCCACTGAACCATGATTAAACATGAGAAATTTGGTTAATTCACTCCTAAATTAAAGCTGAAAGATTTGCCTTGCAGATAAAGTTTATTGCTTAGTGCTCAGATTAAGATGCTGCCAGCAGTCGAGTAAAGACAAGGCAGTAATACATAGCTTAAGCTTGGAGCTAGCGGCCAGCTGACTGAGAAATATCACCCCCCTGATCTGTTTAATTAATAAATGATTAATTACTTTTCATATCTGCTCCGGCCGGCCGGAGCGCCTGCACTCCCTTAGTATGGGATCCTGGTATTATACTGGAGCAGCTTAAATAAAAAGAAGCAGAGTTTTCTGTGATCCATCGAGACCCTGGAGTAAACACAATGGCCTCGCTCCAGACAGAGGCAGAGGTTTCCTGCTAAGAAACATCCTTAACTGCACCAGTAACCAAAAGGAGCAAATAAAATAAGACCAAACTCGATCAAGAGCTCTAGCCAGCTGCAACCGAGCCCATGAATGGAGTCATGTGACTCCCCCTAAAGCAGTTTTCCATTGCTACAATTACAAACTATGCGGGGTACAGACAGTCTTGATACTGCAGGGTTTGTCTAAGATACTATGAGGGATACTGATTTTATAAAACAAGCAGAGAAATGACAGAATAAATGATTATATAATCCAGTAAATCATGTAAATTAATTACTTGCTCACTATTCAGTTGCCTACCCTGGGGTCCTGTCTTTTTCTAAGTGGTGTGCAGAAGTGTGTGGCAGTGCTCCTTCAAGGCCTCACTGCATTGGGCAGAGAAAAGTGGAGAATGATGGTACCGAAGCCACCAGGCGACATTCAGGACTCCTGGAGACAACAACCCTCTGTGTCCGCCACGCCGGTGGTGCTGGATTTAAGATGGCCAGTGTTGGAGTCACGGGCAGCCTCCAGCCTCGTCTTCCGTCAGTGGAGTTTTGACTGCCTCTACAACAGAAGCAGTCAAGCTTGATGATATCTTGCTCCTCCGCGGTCAACACGTTTCTCCAAAGTAAACACAAACGATGGTCAGTGAGACAGAGTACTGCACAGTAACACAGGGAGCAGAGAGCACAAGCATCACAACAACTGTCTCAGATAAAGACAGAGCTGATATTAAAGACTCTGAAGTAAGACCGTTGCTTAACTGTTTGTGTCAAATTACATCAAGTTTTAAAAGCAGAACCACATCGAAACAAATAAAATATAGAAAATGTGTAGGATAGAATTGCAGATAGAAACTGCGTTTGTGTGTCAATGCTTTTAGCCATTTAACAGTCACAGGTAGACATGGGACACTGAGCATGGTAAGGCCCATCAGCTGTTTTGCTTGCACCACTTTTACCAGAGATGCACCCTTTAATGTTTTGGAATTTCATCAACAAAAACTGGTATGTCATTAGTCTCAGTCTCATCATTCTCACTTGGCAGCTCAGATCTTGACCGTGTAACAGAGGTATCAATTATTTGTATTATATGTCTTTATGCTGGGTAAAAATAAAGAAAAAATAAAACGTTCGCTTTTCCAATATTTAGCATCAAGTCTGTATCTTCTCCATAAAATTCCTCTTAGAACTAACTTTTCTCTCCTTACCTTCTTCGAGTAAATGGCCACCCAGCCCGATCTGCAGGAAGATTGCCCGCTGAGGTCCCCTCTACCTGCATCTAACCAGCTGCCACCTACCAGTCCGGCCAGCGCTATACAAATTAATTTGACTTGACTTCCCCCTGCCCCCCTTTCTTGCCTAGGGAAATATGTGTTTCATATGTTCTCTAAACAACTGTCTCTGTCCTTCATCCAAGACTACATGCACTGCTGCAAACTGATCATCATAGTACACATAAGATACTGATATAGTTTCAGCTGGTATCTTTTGTACCACAAAATGCTCATGCATATTGTCAACACCATCTGGAGACAAATAAAACAATGTAAAAATGGAGGATTTTCCCCATTCAAACTTTGACAGAGCTCCATGTGACACATCAGGTTCTCTGCTCTGGCAGATCCCAAGAAAATTCTACTGGGTCTATTTTAAGTGGAAATCTCCCTATACTAGGACTAGCAGCAGAAAAACCTGAATCTGTACATTGTAGGTTTAGACTGAAAGCCCCCAATAAGTCACGTCCTAGTAAATTCACGGGGCAATGTGTGGAGACTAGAAACCGGTGTTTTACTGTTCTATTACCCAATTTCACCTTCACAGGACTGCAGAAATGTTCTGTGAGCAGTAAGCCTGAAACAGACACTGTTAGAATTGTGTCTGTACTGACAGATATGGGTACTGAAGTGTTTCTTACTGCGAGACTCAAATTATCTTAAGGCAATGCTTTGGACATCTTCGTCCTTTGAGTCCGGATCGCTGCAAAACGTCAGTGGTCTAAAACAAATATGAAAATTAAAATATCAAAGGGATCCGGGTTAAAGTAACCTGAAGGTCAACGAATACGACGGTCCGTAATTCTTGAGGCAAACGTTCTAATTAATTTGCTTACAGTCACCTCGGGTACAGAGTCTCAGAGTCAGTAGAGCGCCTGAATTGACTCAGAATCACTCATTGGGATGACGGCGGCCGCCTCTGTCGGTTTCTGATCCTGTCTCTGAAAACTCTGGACCCAGAGGAATATTGGGATCTCGGTGGAACCTCCAAAACTGTGTTAGTTGGATTTGCTTCTCCGCATTTAAATCTCTGACTCTACAAATGCAGGTAATTTTTGAAAGTTGATTCTTTAAGTTAATCATAAATGTAAAAAGACTCTGCTTGCAGGGGGCCCTGTGCGAACCGATTTTATGACCCCGACCAATGTAATAAACAGACCTACACCCTTGAATTAGTTTCACAGAGATCTAGTGAACTAAGGTGGTTCACTTCAGACGGGTCTGGACATGTACTAGCTTAAGCAGGTTGGAGGTTTGGAGTCTGACAGTTTGAGGCTGTGAACAGGTGTCATATATAGATAACGAGGTCAAACAGGTGTCATTAATATAGAGGACCGGACACAGCCGAAAGCTCTCCCAGTTCTCTACATAGTCAGCGCAGACGGACCTGTCCCGCAGACAGCAGTGGAGCGAGAGGAGCTGAGGAAACGGCTCGCTCACTCATCGTTAAGTTGTCAGGGGGTAGAAGATCTTGGTGTCTTTTTTCCCCCAAACAGTGTCCAGAAGCGTACTGCAGTGCTTCTTCAGCTGGAGAATAGTGGGGAACGATGGTGCCAAAGCCACCTGGCGACATCCAGGACACTGGCACCTGGAAAACAGGAGACCGTGGCATTACTCTTTAGGGTTGATACTTTTCAGTGTTTTACAAAAGAGGAACTCGAACCAGTTAGCAGAGGTGAAAAATGGCTGTGGTGGTGGAAGAGTCCTCTGCTTTTCCCAGCCACACTGACACTTCCAGACCCTCTGAGGTGCGGGAGTGAAGACGACAACCTTTTGTGTCGGCCGCACCGGTAGCGCTGGAATTAAGACGGCGTGTTGGAGGAGTCACAGCCAGCCTCCAGCCTCGTCTTCCATCAGTGGAGTTTGGACTGTCTCTACAACAGCATCTGGATCTGCCGTAATAGCTTGGCGACCTCCAGGAGGGCTCAATTCTCCGTGGTTGCCTCTGCGTAAAAACACAGACGATCACAACTGGCTCAGATAAAGAAGACAAAGTTCCCCATTAAAGAGTACAATAGGCTTTATTACCTGAATGTGGTCAATGATCACAGTGGTGGTGGCTGCAATGTGCTGCAACAACAATAATAGTAATAAAAAGCCTGTAATCAGAGCAGGACAGAACACAGAACTGGAGAGTTCTCGGAAAGCTGGTGTAAAGAGAGTGTAAAGTTTTTCATCTAGATTTAAAGACTGAGAGTGTGTCTGACTCCTGGATATTAACAGGGAGCTTGTTCCAAAGTTGGGGGCTTTATAAAGGAATGCTCTTCCTCCTGCACTGTTTTTTTCTAATACGTGGGACTGATGATAGGCCAGCATCTTGCGAGCGGAGTGTACGTGGATGGCTGTAAGGCGTAAGAAGTTCCTCCAGATAATGTGGGGTGAGGGCAGATCCTTTGAGATTTTCCTCTAAGATATTCTAACTTACGGTGTCTATGGTGTCAAATGTAGCACTAACATCTAGCAGCACATGAGGTTTCAGTGCTATGGTTTTGTTAAAATCCAAACGGAAAAGCTTTATGAATGCTGTTTTTCTGCAGAGAGGTGCACAGCTGCTTAAACACTACTTCTTCCAAAGTTTTGGTGAAGCGTAGATTAGAAATTGGTCTAAAACTGGCAAGGTCACAAGGGTTCAGATTAGGCTTTTTAATAATGGGCTTCATGATCGCCAATTTACGAGATTTAGGTTTGAAGCCTATGCCAAGAGACGCATTAACTATGTCAATTAATGGTTTACCAACCTCTGGCAGTGCCTATTTAAACAACAGTGTTGGTACAGGATCTAATATACATAACGACGGTTTAATGCACTGTCAAAACTGTAAGCCAGTTGCCCCATCTGGAGGCTGTTACTGAGAACACAGGGCCATTGCTCAGCAGTGCCGACACAGAATAAGGACATTTGACTAGGACTCTGTTCTAGCATCGACGGCACAAATGCCAACGGAGCCAGATAAGTGGCCTGTACTGCTCTTAAACAGGGACCCATTTCACATGCTACAGACTCTAACTAAGCTGAATGATGAGCCACTGGACACTGCATACCACCATGTTCCTGATTCAGACAGGACGTCATAAACCAGCGTCTTCATGCCCAATGACAGGCTTGCTTGGATCACAAAGACCAAGAGCTGGTGCAGATATCTTAAAGCAGATCGTACAGTGGTTGTGAAAGAGCAGAACTCTGATCCAACTGAGCGGAACTCATTCAAGTCCCGACACAATCTAGCCAACATTAGAGGACCTTCATCCTCTGTGCGTTGCATGGCTGACCTAGAGAAGGGGCTACAGCTGGAGGTTGACGCTGGTGTTTAGGCTTTGCTTGCTTTCAGTAGGAAAACCTTAACATGGAAAGTACAAAATACCTCTTTTGTTCATCAACATGTTTTTTAACCATGTTGTTAATTATCTTATCAAATTCAGAGTCAGTCCACTGGTGCATTTCAGTCCCACCCTTAACTAGTGTGCTATTCTTATAGTTAAGAGGATTCCAGGAATTTTCTGAGCATTTTTACTTTTAAAAAAATGATGAGGTGACCAGGGAAACACCCAAACTACAACAACAAACATCTCAGAAACAGAGATGCTAACAGACACAAAACACTAGGTAAGTGACAAAACAGAAAACTTCTCTTTTCAGAGAGGCTAAAGGTTACAGCAGAAGTAACAGATATTCTTCCCTTGTTTCAGAGAGGCTAAAGGTTACGGACTTCTCCGTCTTAGGAAACCGGAATTTCTCTCTGGATTGAAATGGTGTTTACTCACGCACCAAATAGTAAATTCTGCATTCTTCTGAATAAATTCGGCAGATTCAGAAGTCAGGAGAATTGATCTTCAGTATAGACGAGTATATTGATGCACACAGACATGTAGGAGTACGTCATTGACAATTAATGCTTTAGGGGCTAGAGACTGTATATTTAACAGCCCAAATTCAACACAACTTTTTATTTTGCTTTTTAAAATACTGCAAGGTTTGTCTGAGATACTTTGAGTGAAACTGATATTTTACTTTTTACAGGCAGAGAAACAACCAAATAAATGGTTATAAAATTAAGTAAATCACAAATCACTTACCTGCCAACTATCCATCCACTAACCTGACTGGGAAGGGCCAGTCAGTCCTGGCCTGGTCCTTCTTGATGTTCCCAGTGAGAATGATAGACCAAGATCCTGGTGACGAATGGGGTCCAGAAACAGAATAGTGGAGAATGATGGTGCCGAAGCCGCCGGACAACGTACAGAACACAGGCGCCTGAAAAAAAGGAGATTGTGGTGTTACTCATTGAGAACTTTTCAGTGTTTAAAGGTAGAATCTCCAACAATAAGAACACCACCACCCTGAGGAGTTGTCCTGACGGAGCAGGTGAAGGCGAATAGCTGAGGACCCCGAACCGCTAAGCAGAAGTGAAACCAACTGCGGTGGAGAAGCCCTTGGTTTTTTTCTGGCCACGCTGACACTCCAGGGTCCCTTTCCAGTGTGGGAGTGGAGACAACGACCCTGAGTTTGGACTTCCTCTACAACAGCAGCTGGATCTGCAAGTCGAGCTGGACAACCTCCCTGCAGAGCGTCTGGAGAGCTCGTCCCTCCACAGTCACCATGTTCCTCCAGAGAAAACGTAGAGAAAGAAACACAAACGACTGTCAGTGAGACAGAGTACTGTACAGTAACACAGGGAGCAGAGAGCACAAGGATCACAACACCTGTCAAAGCTAATATTAAAGACCATTTAATAATATTCACGTTCACAGCTACGAGTAACCGCTTTGAGAGTTCAGGTATGGTCATTATACCACAGTGCTAGCTTTTTCTAGCCAATTTGTCGGATTCTGATTGGAGCAACATTGTCAAGGCTATATTGCAGCACAATTTACAAATCATGTGTTACATGCTCTAGATCTTTAAGGTGAAATGGGAAGGAGATGGAGAAATCTATAAAGGTTATTAATGAAAATACTAGTTGTCGAGCATTTAGCTTCAGAACCTGAGGTTTGGGTTGTGCATAGAACTGAACCATAAATTGTGGTGACTCTGCCACAACCACATGAGTAACTGCAATAGAATAGAAATAGAATCTGATGCAAAAATTAAAATACATACAAACTAAAAAATACAAAGTATACACCTTTATACTTCAAGTGCTAATAATAATAACTAAGCATCAATTTCACATGTATAGTCTCTCTTTGGGAATTATAATATCTGCTCCCTTGTCTTAGAACCTTTAAAATCTCTAATTTTATTTTTCAGAGCTGTTCAAATTCATTTCTAAAACCTTTCTTTAAAATTTCAAAAATTAATTCGGATTCCTTTACAAAGTTCTCTAGGTTTAACAGTATTAAATTCAATATCCTAAAATCTTGTCTTAGAAACTTCAAATTTGAATAAATTTGGATCCCTGAAAGATTCTCTACTTTAAACAACCCTAAGAATCAAAATGTTCCAAGACAAAATTTTAATCTTCCGATTTAAAATAAATCTGGATCCCGAGATATTCCCAGTTCAGACAACTGTGAGACTGAAATGATCTTAAGGCAATGCTTTGGACATCCTCATCCTTTGAGCCCGGATCACTGCAACAAGTCAATGGTCTAAAACAAATGTGAAAATGAAAATAAAGGGATCCGGGTTAAAGTAAACTGAAGGTCTAAGAATACGGCGTCCCGTCTCCTCCTGTTTATTCTAAATTCGTAAGGCAAGCGGTCTAATTAATTTACTTACAGTCACCTCGGGTACAGAGTCTCAGAGTCAGTAGAGCGCCTGAATTGACTCAGAATCACTCATTGGGATGACGGCGGCCGCCTCTGTCGGTTTCTGATCCTGTCTCTGAAAACTCTGGACCCAGAAGAATATTGGTATTTTGGTGGAACCTCCAAAACTGTGGTAGTGGGATTTGCTTCTCCACGCTTAAAGAATCAACTCTATCAGTCAGTCTTAGGAATGTAGAGAAACACTTTAATCCTGCAGTAAACGTAACGCCGGTGGAAGACGTCAGAACTGCATCTGACAAAAAACCTTGCTGTACACTTAGCCAGCACCTTTTGATCAAGATTTCAGGGTAAAACTGCTTAGATTACTTAAAGGGAAAGAGAAAAATCCTCCTACCTAAAATTAGGTGCAGTGGTAAATGTAATACTACTTGGCAACCTGTCTTGACTTAAATAGACAATATGGACTCTGCAGAATTTTAAATAGTGAAATTTAAACTGGGTGCTGACCAACCAATTAATCCTCAGTCATTTACTCTCTTACCCTTTGAGTTTCTTTGGACACTTGTATGTGCTTTTATAACTTCATATTGAGAAATTGTTACAATTACAAACCATGACAGTCTCAATACTGCAGGATTTGTCTGAAATACTATGGATGACACTGATATATTACTTTTTAATACAAGCAGAAAAGTGAACGCAAAAAAGGGGTGGAATCAAGTAAATCATGTAAATCACTTACCTGCCAACTATGCAGTTCACTAACCTGACAGTGTGACTGGGAGGGGCCAGTCCGTCCTGGCCTGGCACCTTCTTGATGTTCCCGGAGAGAACTATGGATCCCAGGCGGCTCAGGTGAAGCTCATCTCTGTGTTAGAGGACCGGACGCAGCTGAAAGCTCTCCCAGTTGTTTATGAAGTCAGCACAGACAGACCTGTCCCACAGCCAGCAGTGGAGCAAGAAGAGCTGGGGAAACGGCTCTCACTCGTCTGTAAGTGGGCAGGGAGCCGAAGACGATGATCCTGGTGTCTGCCTTTTTTCTGAACAGTGTCCAGAAGAGTATGGCAGTGCTTCTTCAGGGACACAATGCATCAGGAGGAGAACAGTGGTGCCAAAGCCACCTGGTAATGTTCAGGACACGGGCACCTGGAAAACGGACACCGTGGCATTACTCTTTAGGGTCAATACTTCAGTGTTTTACAGAAGAATCTCCAATAGTGAGAACACCACCCTGAGGAGTCGTCCTCGGTGACGGAGCAGGTGAACAGCTGAGGCTCTCGAACCAGTTAGCAGAGGCCAAAAATGGCTGTGGTGGTGGAAGAGTCCTCTGAGGAGACGACCTTCTGTGTCCGCCGCGCTGGTAGAGCTGGAATTAAGACAGTCACATTGGAGGAGACACAGGCAGCGTCCAGCCTCATCTTCCGTCAGTGGAATTTGGATTGCCTCTACAACAGCAGCTGGAGCCGTACAAGCTTGACAACCTTCGTTTCACTGTGTACTCTGTATATAGTTGAAATGACAATAAAACCCACTTGACTTGACTAACACAGGGAGCAGAGAGCACAAGGTTCACAACGAGACAACAAAGCTAATAAAAATAAGACAAAGCCACAAAAATGGTACCAAGTTCCCCATTAAAGAGTACAATAGGCTTTATTACCTGAATGTGTTACAATATTCAAACAGCATGAAATCCTTGTTTACTGTAATTATGATGTTTCACATTATGCAGTAGAGAACATGAAGATCAAGGGTAAGATTGATAAACTGAACTGTGAAGTCTGCAGACAAGAGAAATCTGCTCAGAGTAGAAACAGAACCTGGTGCACGAGCAAAAGCAGTACTTGAACTAGTACATACTGACCTAGCTGGTCGTACAGATCCAGGTCTGTGTGTGTGTGTGTGTGTGTGTGTGGGGGGGGGGGGGGGGGTGCCTGCTGTGAATAAACTAGAAAAATCCTCTATGCCCCTTACTGTCCAATTACTAAGCCCAATGTCCCCAAGCTGAGGGGGTAGATCTGGATTCAATGTGAGTGGTGACCATAAAGAGATACAATTAGAGACTTCAATATATTTTCTAGCGTCTCTCCAAGAAAGCAACGTATTGTACACTACAAAGTTATCAGAGAGAGACAGTATTTTATCAACATTATAAATAAATGGTAGGGAAGGTGGGGATCTAGGATGACGTGTGATGAAGTCAGTGGTAGCCAACTCCTCACAAGCCCATACAAAGTAGAGACTTGTGACTGTGACATGTTACCTACCTGGTGACCCTGGGAGAATGAAGGCGCTGGTGTGTGGGTCTTCTAGGAGCCGGCAGGATCCACGGTTCACCTAGAAGGAGGAAAACACAGCCAATAACAAGAGGATATACATAATTCCAGTTAGCATTATTTACAGGTATACATCAATATGACCATAAACACAAGTAATAATTGTATATAAGATGTTTAAATAATGTCCATGTTATCTGTTGTTTGTGATGACCACCCCCTTAGTAGACACTTGGTCCACTCCAGGCTGAGGAGGGAGGAGCAGAATAGGCTGAAGCAGAAGTAGATGTCTGTGAGGCTTTGCAGTCCTCAGATGAAGCGTCTGAGGCCTTGTTGTACAAAGTGTGTGTAATCTAGCTCTTTTGTGTTGTGTTTTTGTTGTGTGTACTTTCTTTTCATTTTTGCACAAATTGAACATTAAATATCACTGGAACTTACCTGGAAGTGTTTGGCTGTGTCCTTTTGGTAACCTGTCCTTCACGTCCGCTTAAAGCCACGCCATCACCACCGCAACATGAGCATTTCTATACTGACCCACAATCAGTCTAATCTATTTAAAACCAACTACACATCTGTTCTGCCTGTGTTCCCCAGAAATATAAACTCAGATTCAAATAGTAACCTCCCAATTCCTCTGTACCAAGATAAGAACTGCTTTATTTGTAGGATTTGCAGTTGTGTAAGAAGCAACTCTATAGAATTTATTGCATTTGGGAATAATAACATCTCTCAAATGGGATTCTTAATCAGACCAATTAAGTTAAACATAAAAAAAGATTTAGACCATTAAAATGTTCCAGCTGAAGATATTCAAAACTAAAGAAAATAAATTCAAGTATAGCAAGACCCTTAATTTCCAGACTCCAAACGAGCCACACAGATTAAAAACATAATAAGTGAACTGCCTAAATACATACATGACAGAATAAATTATTATAAAATCGAGTAAACCATGTAAATGAATTACCTGCCCTCTACTCCAGTTGTCTACCCAGGCTGTTCCATCAACCCCGGTCTTACAGAACAAACTCCAACTGTTCGAGAGCGCCCAAACGATCCGAGTCCCCTGATAGAAATTTATTCTGCTCCCTTTGCTCGCCCATGAGATCTAGCTTTGAACACATCCTGAAATGTAGACATGTGTAAAGAATTCTTCCCGCATTGCTGAGAGCCCCGCCATGATGGTTTTCTCCAGCGCACCAGAGGATCCACCATGTTGGATTGAGGCGAGGAGGAGACATATGACCTTTTCTGCTGGTGACTAGTTTGGAGTAAAAGGCAGAGGTTTTCCTGCTGAGAAACATCCTTAACTGCACCGGTAAACAAAAAGAGTCAATAAAATAAGACCAAACTCGATCAGGAGCTCTAGCCAGCTGCACCCGAGCCCATGAACGGAGTCATGTGACTCCCCCTAAAGCAGATTTCTGACGCTACAATTACAAACCACACGGGGGACAGACACGGTCTCCATACTGCAGGGTTTGTCTGAGATACTATGAGAGACACTGATATTGCTTTTTAAAACAAGCAGAGAAATGACAGAATAAATGATTCTAAAATCCAGTAAATCATGTAAACTAATTACCTGCCCACTGTCCAGTTGTCTACCCTTGGGTCCTGTCTTTTTCCGAGTGGTGTCCTGAAGTGTGTGGCAGTGCTCCTTCAGGGCCTCACTGCATCGGGCAGAGAAAAGTGGAGAATGATGGTACTGAAACCACCTGGCCATGTCCAGAAGATTGAGGCATTACTCTCCGGTTCAGATACTTTTAAGGGTTTTACAGTAGAACCTTCAACAATGTAAACATCGCCCTGAGGAGCTGTCCTCGGTGAGAGAGCAGGTGAGGACGAAGAACTGATAACCTCACGCCAGTTAGTTGAGGTGAAAACCGGCTGTGGTGGTGGAGGAGCCCTCGGCATTTCCAGGCCACGCTGACGGCCCCAGGTCCTCTCTGGTGCGGGAGAGGAGACAACAACCCTCTGTGTCCAACACGCCGGTAGAGCTGGATTTAAGATGGCCAGTGTTGGAGGAGTCTCCAGCCTAGTCTTCTGTTGGTGGAGTTTGGACTGCCTCTACAACAGCAGCAGTGAAACTTGACGACCTCTTTGCAGAGCTCCTGGAGATCTCGCTCCTCAGCGGTCGCCAAATTTCTCCAGAGTAAACACAGAGAGAAGCGCAAATGACTGTCAGTTAGACAGAGTACTGTACAGTAACACAGGGAGCAGAGAGCACAAGCGTCACAACAACTGGCTCAGATAAAGAAGAAACAACTGATATTAAAGACTATAAAGGAGGGACGGTCACTCGACGCTGTGTCGAATCATGTCTCGAGCTCCTACCTTCAATCTCGCCTGCTCCAGAGTCCCCTGCCTCAGTCCGGCAGTACCATTAACTGAGCTTGTAACAAACGTCTCCTTATGTATTAATGTCACATGTCTGAACTAATTGGGTATTAAACTCTGCTCCCTTGTCTTAGAACCTTCGAAATCGCTAATTTGAACAGCCCTGAAAAATAACAGAAATTTCTAATTTGTATAAATTTGGATCCCTGAAAAAAAAGGTATTGGAAATAAATAAGACAACTGTGAGACTGAAATGATCTTAAGGCAATGGACATAGTCGTCCTTTGAGTCCGGATCGCTGTAAAAAGCCAGTGACCTTAAACAAATGTTAAAATGAAAATATCAAAGGGATCCGGGTTAAAGTAAACTGAAGGTCTAAAAATACTGCATCCCATCTTCTCCTGTTTATTCTAAATTCGTAAGGTAAGTGGTCTAATTAATTTACTTAGACACCTCGGGTACAGAGTCAGTAGAGCGCCTGAATTGACTCAGAATCACTCATTGGGATGACGGCGGCCGCCTCTGTCGGTTTCTGATCCTGTCTCTGAAAACTCTGGACCCAGAGGAAAAGTGGGATCTCAGTGGAACCTCCAAAACTGTGGTAGTGGGATTTGCTTCTCCGCGTTTAAAGAATCAACTCGATCAGTCAGTCTTAAGAATGTAGAGAAACACTTAGAGAAACGTAACGCCGGCGGAAGGTGCACTGGTTTTCATCACCTTTGATGTCCTATGCTGATCACACTGATTTTAAGTCCCCTGATGAGGCTGGTGTAAAGTTGATAGAACCCCATTGTTTCAAAGTAATAAAAGCCACCATCTGTCTGTTTCTGAAAACAACATATACATAGAATATTGAAACACCTGAAAAGATTCCCCATAATATTGCAGCGCCGACGTACAAGACAAGAAAACCAGAATCACCATTTGACTTTTTTGTGACACAGATGGAGCTTGGCTTCCCCCCATAACCCAGCTGTGCAGTGAACACACACAAACTCGACGGTGAGCAGTCTGCTGCGGTGCCAACAAAAGAAGGTGCAGGGTCTTGCTCAAGAGTGGCAGCTTGATGATCCCAGGTATCGAACCCACAACACTGTCATCAATAGCCCAGAGCTTTAACCGCTGAGCCACCACTGGCCCCCGTTCCTACACGTTACACGTATTGCTCTGTTCAAAACTACCCATACCAGAATCTTTGTCTAGCTGTTCACTAAACCAGACTGTGAAACAGTCTCTGAAAATCTGACTGCAGTTTGGAAGAGTATTTTCACTAAATGAATGATCTATATACAGTCTGATGAACAACAACCTTCACCCCCTCTACCACTGATGAGGCCATTTCATCGTGGAGAGAAAAAGGAGGAAACGTCTTAAAGGATCTGTTTATTGATTAAAGGTTTGAATCTTATGAACTCAGATCTGAATTTAATCCTCAAGCTCATTTTTTCAGGTATTTGCAGCTACATAGTTGTGTCCACAAACTTCCTCGTCATTATTAGATATGGTTCTGAACGTCAACCCACAGATAAAAAATGTAACTGGCACCATATCTGTTACTGAACTAATTTCATATGAAACCCTTACAAATATTAAAGTGTTACAAGTAGTCTATATAGAAAACCGATCACCACAAAGGGTGGAAATACTACTAATCTGCAAACACATATCATCATCCAGCTCAGTTTGCTAAACTGGGTCTGACCCACAGAGAAGCAGTTCACTGAATTAATAGACAAAAACAAATGCTTTCGCGAAATGTACAAAGTACAAATGACAGCACAAAATGGCGAGTGCATGCTACAAGTGGAACCTGTTATATTGTGAAGGGACTGCCTCCATTCAACTCAGTCAAGAAAAAGTCATCATTCAGAGAAATGCTACAAACCTTGAAGTCTCAATTCGAGCTACTAAGCCATAAGTACTTCAGTAAGACAGCGGTGCAGAGATGTAAAATAACGTTCAAGCTAAAGTTGTGCGTTTGATCAAGAGATCAAACTGGCGTTTACTGAGGATTACTCAGGTGCAGCCTGCGAACTTCCTAAAAACTAAGGATGAAAGCATTAAAGCTACTGAGTGATAGTACACACTCTCCAAAGAGAGAGAGGAACGCACCTCAGTACTTAGCTGACTGATTCAGATATTGGAGATCAGACACTGACCAACACTGACTACTGGCTACAGGGTCTGTAATGAACCACAGAGCTTTAAAGAGATTCAACTAAATCAACATTCTGGGTTGAAGCTATGAAAGAGGAGAGGACTTCCCTCATTGAAAATGACACATTTACTCTGACCCCTCTCCCAGAAGCTGAGCATGCAGTGAGGGGAAGGTGGGCCTAAGATTAAAAACTGTAGATGGAGCAGAAACGTTATCTAGATGAAAATGGCTTTACACTGAAATCAGGAGGATAACACTGATAATCTGAGTTGATGACCATTTACCAGTTTTCCTACACTTAGGATGGAGGCAGCAGCAACACAATCCCTGAATATCATTAAGAGTAGTAGTATTGAATGATGGTGTAGCAAAAGAATTTAGATCAATTCTAATAAGATTTTTAAAGCAGATTTTCTGAAGCTCCAATTATAAACCATGTGGAGGACAGACGGTCTCCATACTGCAGGGTCTGTCTGAGATACTGATATTCCTGTTTAAAACAAGCAGAAAAAATGATTATTAAATTCAGTTAATAATGCAAATTATTACCTGGCCACTATCCAGCTGCCTAATCTAGGGTCCTGTCTTTTTCCGAGTGGTGTCCAGAAGTGTGTGGCAGTGCTCCTTAAGGGCCTCACTGCATCATGTAGAGAAAAGTGGAGAAAGTTGGCAATGTCCAGGACTCCTGGAGGGAAAAAAAAAAAAAAAAAAAAAAACATTTTAAGGAAAAAGGTGAAGTTGAAGAACTGATAACCTCACACCAGTAAATTTAGATGAAAAGCAGCTGTGGTGGTGGAGGAGCCCTCTGCTTTTCCAGGCCACGCTGACGGCCCCAGGCCCTTTCTGGTGCAGGAGTGGAGACAACAACCCTCTGTGTCCGCCATGCCGGTAGTGCTGGATTTAAGATGGCCATCGTTGGAGAAGTCATGAACAGACTCCAGCCTCGTCTTCCGTTAGAGGTTGGACTGCCTCTACAACAGCAGCAGTCAAGCTTGATGACCTCCTAGCAGAGCGTCTGGAGATCTCGCTCCTCCGCGGTCACCAAGTTACTCCAGAGTAAACACAGACAAACGCAAACAACGGTCAGTGAAAGTACTGTACAGCAAAACAGGGAGCAGAGAGCACAAGCATCACAACAACCGTCTCAGATGAAGACAGAGCTGATATTAAAGACTATAAATTAGGGACTCAACTGTTCGTGTCGAATCGGTTTTAAAAGCAGAACCGCATCAAAAAAAAAAAAAAAAAAAAAAAAAAAAAATATATATATATATATATATATATATATATATATATATATATATATATATATATATATATATATATATATATATATATATACACATATATATATATATATATACATTGAAAATGTGTAGGATAGGATTACTGCATTTATATGTCAATTATTTTAGCCATTCAACATGGTCACAGGTAGACATAGGAGCATGGTAAGGCCCATCAGCTGTTTTGCTTGCTGGGGGGGATAAATATATCTCTATATATAGTAGATACCTTTATGCTTAATAAAGCGCTACTAATCATAACTGTAACTATGTATTAATGTCACGTGTATAGTCTGAACTCTGGGTATTATAAACCCCCTTGTCTTAGAACCTTCAAAATGTCCAATTTGAACAGCCCTGAAAAACATTTATTTCCAAAACCTTGCTTTAGAAAAAAAAAATAAGTGCAGATCCCTTTACAAAATTCTCTAGGTTGAACAGTAATGAATAATTAAATGTCCTAAAAATTTTATTTGTAATAAATTTGGATCCCTGAAAAATTTAAACAACCCTGAGAATAAAAATATTTCAAGACAATATCTTAGAATCTTTCTAGAATCTTAGAATTTAAAATAAATCTGGATCCTGAGATATTCCCAGTTCAGACAACTGAGAGACTCAAATGATCTTAAGGCAATGCTTTGGACATCTTCATCCTTTGAGTCCGGATCGCTGCAAAAAGTCAATGGTCTAAAACAAATGTCAAAATGAAAATATCAAAGGGATCCGGGTTAAAGTAACCTGAAGGTCTAAGAATACGGCGTCTCTTCTCCTCCTGTTAATTCTAAATTGGTAAGGTAAGTGGTCTAATTCATTTACTTAGTCACCTCGGGTACAGAGTCACAGAGTCAGTAGAGCGCCTGAATCGACTCAGAATCACTCATTGGGATGACGGCGGCCGCCTCTGTCTGTTTCTGATCCTGTCTCTGAAAACTCTGGACCCAGAGGAATATTGGGATCTTGGTGGAACCTCCAAAACTGTGGTAGTGGGATTTGCCTCTCCACGCTTAAAGAATCAACTAGAGAAACACTTTAATCCTGCAGTAAACGTAACGCTGGTGGAAGACTTCAGAACTCAGTCTGACAAAAAAAGAAAGAAAAAAAAAAAAAACCCTGCCGTACAGATTCAAAGAGCCTCTTCACTAAATGAATGATCTATATACAGCCTGATTAACAACATCGTTCACTCCCTCTACCATTGATGAGGCCTTTTCATCTTGGAGAGAAAAAGGAGGAAACGTCTTAAAGGATCTGTTTATTGATCAAAGGTTTGAATCTTTTGAACTTAGAACTGAATTTAATCTTCAAGCTCATTTTTTCAGGTATTTGCAGCTACGTAGTTTTGTGTCCACAAACTTCCTCGTCATTATTAGATACAGTTCTGAATGTCAACCCACAGATAAAAAATGTAACTAGCACCATATCTGTTCCTGAACTCCTTTCATATGAAACCCTTACAAATATTAAAGCAGCAGTAGGTGCAGGATCCATCTGTCAATCAAAATTCAGACTGGTCTGGACATGTACTGACTTAAGCAGGTTGGAGGTTTGGAGTCTCACTGTTTGAGGCTGTGGACAGGTGTCTTTTATACAGATAACGAGGTCAAACGGGTGCCAAATTACAGACCTCTCATCTTTCTAAATAGGAGAACTTGCACAATCAGTGTCTGACTAAATACTTTTTTTGCCCCAGTGTATAATTTATGTAAATTTTCCCCGTTATACACACACAAATATATTTATCCTTCAGCCCAAATTCAATGCAGAACTGATTGTACTCAGAAAGATGGAAGAACTTATATAAATTCTAATAAGATTTCTAAAGCAGATTTTCCGACGTTACAATTACAAACCATGACAGTCTCAATACTGCAGGATTTGTCTGAGATACTATGAGTGACACTGATATATTACTTTAATACAAGCAGAAAAGTGACAGAATAAATGGGTGGAATTAAGTAAATCATGTAAATCACTTACCTGCCAACTATGCAGTTCACCAACCTGACAGTGTGACTGGGAAGGGCCACTCAGTCCTGGCACCTTCTTGATGTTCCCGGAGAGAACGATGGATCCCAGGCGGCTCAGGAGAAGCTCAGGCTGAAGCATGGAGCACTGGGCATTAGAAATATGACAGCGTTATGGGTGAATGATGAAGGAAGAATTGAGGACAGGCTGAAGAATAAAGACTCTGAAATAAACAGAATACATGCACAATATTAAATAAAAGTTCAGAAAGGTTCCAGGTCTATATCCTAGTGCTACTAAATGACTTCATTCAAAGAGAGATGAGTATACGCTCAACAGGCAGGAGAAACAAAGCTAATAACTACCACTCAAAGCTTCTAGCAGGACACCAGCTTTAACCTGCCTCTGACCGTTTCCACAGGTTAAACTAGGGGGTTTTAGCGCCCCCACAAGGACGAAAAAAGAAATAGCAACAGCCTCTAAGCAGTAGTTCAATAAACACCAGGACGTTGACCAAGAACACAAATTTCACATATCCACAGAATTACACCATCCATACCAACCTAAAACAGCTCAGTAGCGTGAACCATGTGAAGAAAACAGAAACCATGAAGATTCAGTAATACATAGGTAAACACTGAAGCTACATTGCTAAGGAGGAAGCTAGCATAGCAACAGAACTAAGCCATTCCCAAACTAAATGAACAGCAGCTTACTTTGTGTCTCAGATTTTAAATTAAAGGCACCCACAGCCACACAGCTTGAGCAGTTTCTAAAGGTCAGTCTTCCAGAGGAGCTACAGAGCTCGGTCACACCGGCTCATTCACCCTGCACACTGCTGCAAGACCACGCTGCTGCTTTACAGCGGAGGCTCCTGATTGGCTGAGACTCCACATTATATACTGACCAATGTGGCTGAAGCTTCGTGAATATTAAATGAGGTCACTGATTTAAGGAGCTTTTGGACAGATCCAGGGTTGGAGATCCACTCAGACATTTACTGAGGATTACTCAGATGCAGGCTGTGAACTTCCTGAAAACCAAGGGTGAAACAGTTAAAGCTACTGAGCGATGTTTGACCGATTCGTCTCCATATGGATCAATAAAATGTATTTGTTCACATAATGGTTCAGAGTTCACAGCAACAGATTTACAGTCATTGCTCTGTAAGCAGGGGATAAGGCGTGAGACCTCAGCAGCTATATATATGTATTCAATGACTCTACGTTGACAGAGAGAAAGCCTAACCTTTCAAAGAGGAGAGTATTTGGAGCAGCATGCTACACTTACAAACATGACAGATAAAAGCTAGAGTCAAAATGTGAAAGGGAGTCTTTGTAGGTACGACAAGAACAGTCCATCATACCTAGTCTACTATCAAGACACAGGGAAAGTGCTTAAACACAGGCTTGTGAAATTTCATACAGAGTGTGTTAAAGAACAGCAAACCCAGACTGACCAGTCAATGACAGCTGATGATCCCAAGGGGAGAGGGGTGTGTACCCCCCATTCCAACAGCCAACAGCGTTGATCATACTCCAGAAGAGGTTCAAGAGTCTTACACTGATGCTCAAGATGGTGCTGAAACAGAGGGAGACAGACACAGTACACACTTTTCAAAGAGAGATAGGAAAGCACATCAGTACTTACTGACTGGGTGTCAGATATTGAAGATCAGACACTGACTCACGTCCACACTTGCTGAAGAGTTCGAAGGCATAGAAGCAAAACCGCAGAAGTGAATAGCATAACTCTGCTCCGCTCCGACTTTCAAGCACTGAATAATAATAAGAAAAGGAAAAACAATGTACAGTTATGAAGTAGGAGTGTGAGTAGATGCTGGACATATGCTCAGTGTTTATGTTAAAGTCCATGCTGATTAGTGGGACAGGCCTGATACCATTTACATTTATGGCATTTAGCAGACGCTCTTATCCAGAGCGACTTACATGGTAACTCGTATTACAGAAGTGGGTCAGTGTAGTGTTAGGAGTCTTGCCCAAGGACTCTTATTGGTGTAGAGCAGCACAGTCACCCAGACTGGGAATCGAACCCTGGTCTCCCACATGGTGTGGAAACTCAGTGGCAGGTAGTGGTGTTATCTGTTGCGCCACACCAACCACTGATACCAAGACGCAGGAACTGAACCAAAAAAGGGCAACTCCAGGCAGGCAGCTCAGGACATGAGGGGAGAGAGAGAAAAAGATGAAGATTAGAACAAGCTTTACGTTTAGTGAGAGACCTGTAGCAGAAATAGTTACAGACACAACCACAATAATAGTAATAAAAAGCCTGTAATCAGAGCAGGACAGAACAGTGGTGAACTGTAATCAGAGCAGGACAGAACACAGAACTGGAGAGTTCTCTGAAAGCTGGTGTAAAGAGAGAAGTTGTTCATCTAGATTTAAAGACTGAGAGTGTGTCTGATTCCCGGATATTAAGAGGGAGCTTGTTCCAAAGTTGGGGGCTTTATAAAAGAACGCTCTTCCTCCTGCGCTGGTTTTTCTAATACGTGGGACTGATAATAGGCCAGCATCTTGCGAGCGGAGTGTACATGGAGGTCTGTAAGGTGTAAGAAGTTCCTCCAGATAATGTGGGGTCAGACCACTGAGAGATTCATATGTTAGAAGTACTTTATAATCTGTACTGAATTTAACAGGTAACCAGTGTAAGAATGAAAGAACTGGACTAATATGATCAGATAAAAAAAATTACACATTTACTCTGACCCCTCTCCCAGAAGCTGAGCATGCAGTGAGGGGAAGGTGGGCCTAAGATTAAAAACTGTAGATGGAGCAGAAACGTTATCTAGATGAAAATGGCTTTACACTGAAATCAGGAGGATAACACTGATAATCTGGGTTGATGATCATTTACCAGTTTTCCTACACTTAGGATGGAGGCAGCAGCAACACAATCCCTGAATATCATTAAGAGTAGTAGTACTGAATGATGGTGTAGCAAAAGAATTTAGATCAATTCTAATAAGATTTTTAAAGCAGATTTTCTGAAGCTCCAGTTATAAACCATGTGGAGGACAGACAGTCTTCATACTGCAGGGTTAGTCTGAGAAACTGATATTCCTGTTTAAGACAAGCATGAAATGATTCTAAAAAATGATTACTAAATTCAGTTAATAATGCAAATTATTACCTGCCCACTATACAGCTGCCTAATCTAGGGTCCTGTCATTTTCCGAGTGGTGTCCAGAAGTGTGTGGCAGTGCTCCTTAAGGGCCTCACTGCATCATGTAGAGAAAAGTGGAGAAAGTTGGCAATGTCCAGGACTCCTGGAGGAAAAAAAAAACATTTTAAGGAAAAAGGTGAAGTTGAAGAACTGATAACCTCACACTAGTAAATTTAGATGAAAAGCAGCTGTGGTGGTGGAGGAGCCCTCTGCTTTTCCAGGCCCGAGGCCCTTTCTGGTGCAGGAGTGGAGACAACAACCCTCTGTGTCCGCCACGCCGGTAGTGCTGGATTTAAGATGGCCATCGTTGGAGGAGTCACAAACAGACTCCAGCCTCGTCTTCCGTCAGTGAAGTTTGGACTGCCTCTACAACAGCAGCAGTCAAGCTTGACAACCTCCTTGCAGAGTGTCTGGAGATCTCGCTCCTCCGCGGCCACCAAGTTTCTCCAGAGTAAACACAGACAAACGCAAACAACGGTCAGTGAAAGAGTACTGTACAGCAAAACAGGGAGCAGAGAGCACAAGCATCACAACAACTGTCTCAGATGAAGACAGAACTGATATTAAAGACTATAAAGTAGGGACTCAACTGTTCATGTCGAATCAGTTTTAAAAGCAGAACCGCATCGAAAAAAATATATATATACATAGAAAATGTGTAGGATCGGATTACTGTGTTTATATGTCAATTATTTTAGCCATTCAACATGGTCACAGGTAGACATAGGACACTGAGCATGGTAAGGCCCATCAGCTGTTTTGCTTGCTGGGGGGGATAAATATATCTCTATATATAGTAGATACCTTTATACTTAATAAAGCGCTACTAATCATAACTGTAACTATGTATTATGTCACGTGTATAGTCTGAACTCTGGGTATTATAAACCCCCTTGTCTTAGAACCTTCAAAATGTCCAATTTGAACAGCCCTGAAAAACATTTACTTCCAAAACCTTGCTTTAGAATCTTTGAATTTTCAAAAAAAAAATAAAATAAGTGCAGATCCCTTTACAAAATTCTCTAGGTTAAACAGTAATGAATAATTAAATGTCCTAAAAATTTAATTTGCAATAAATTTGGATTCCTAAAAAACAACCCTGAGAATAAAAATATTTCAAGACAATATCTTAGGATCCAGATTTATTTTAAATTCTAAGATTCTAGAAAGATTCTGAGATATTCCCAGTTCAGACAACTGTGAGACTGAAATGATCTTAAGGCAATGCTTTGGACATCTTCATCCTTTGAGTCCAGATCGCTGCAAAAAGTCAATGGTCTAAAACAAATGTGAAAATGAAAATATCAAAGGGATCCGGGTTAAAGTAAACTGAAGGTCTAAGAATATGGCGTCCCGTCTCCTCCTGTTTATTCTAAATTCGTAAGGTAAGTGGTCTAATTAATTTATTTACAGTCACCTCGGGTACAGAGTCTCAGAGTCAGTAGAGCGCCTGAATTGCCTCAGAATCACTCATTGGAATGACGGCGGCCGCCTCTGTCGGTTTCTGATCCTGTCTCTGAAAACTCTGGACCCAGAGGAATACTGGGATCTCGGTGGAACCAAAACTGTGGTAGTGGGATTTGCTTCTCTGCGCTTCAAGAATCAACTCGATCAGTCAGTCTCAGGAATGTAGAGAAACACTTTAATCCTGCAGTAAACGTAACGCTGGTGGAAGACTTCAGAACTGACTTTTTTCAATAAATGAATGATCTATATACAGCCTGATGAACAACAACCTTCACTCCCTCTACCATTGATTAGGCCTTTTCATCTTGGAGAGAAAAAGGAGTAAATGTCTTAAAGGATCTGTTTATTGATAAAAGGTTTGAATCTTTTGAACTTCGAACTGAATTTAATCTTCAAGCTCATTTTTTCAGGTATTTGCAGCTACGTAGTTTTGTGTCCACAAACTTCCTCGTCATTATTAGATACAGTTCTGAATGTCAACCCACAGATAAAAAATGTAATTGGCACCATATCTGTTACTGAACTCATTTCATATGAAACCCTTACAAGTATTAAAGCAGCAGTAGGTGCAGGATCCATCTGTCCATCAATATATTTACTGAATGGTGGTAAATATTGTAGATAATTCTCCTCATCTATATGTTTAAAACATTATAATTCAGTTTAAAATAGTGCATTCCTCACACTGGTCTAAGGCAAGGCTGGCAGAATTTGTATAAAACATGAATCTAATGTGAGATAGAGGTCAAACAGAATCAACAACACAGGCACACGTTCTGGTTTTGTCTAAAAATGACGGTCTTTTGGAATTATGTTTTCTTCTTTTTTAAACAGCCGATTCAGCCTTCCCCTACATCAGCTATATTCAGGGTGAATCCTCAAGGGCTTTATCTGGGGAAATCTTGTTCAAAAGGTGCTGGCTAAGACTGCTTAGATTACTTCAAGGGAAAGAGAAAAACCCTCCTACCTAAAATTGGGTGCAGTGGTGAATTTAATACTACTTGGCAACCTGTCTTGACATAAATAGACAATATGGACTCTGAGGATTAATTGGCTGGTTAGCACCCAGTTTAAATCTATTTCACTATGTAAAATTCTGCAGTCATTTACATTTACTCTCTTACCCTATGTGTTTCTTTGGACACTTGTATGTGCTTTTATAACTTCATATTCAGAAATTACCTGTATTTATACAGTTAGAGTAAGTTCATCTTAAATGCAAGACGACTCCTCTTCCAGGGGGCCCTGTGTGAACAGATTTTATGACCCCCACCAATGTAATAAACAGACCTACACCCTTGATTTAGTTTCACAGAGATCTAGTGAACTAAGGTGGCTAGCAGTCATAACTTCATTGACGATGACTGCTTTAGAGGCTATAGATCATTACAATTACAAGCCATGACAGTATTTCAAATCCTGCAGGTGGAACGCAGCTGGAAGCTCTCCCAGTTCTCTACAAACTGAGACAGACCTGTCCCACAGCCAGCAGTGGAGCGAGAAGAGCTGGGGAAACCCCTTCTTCAGGACCACGCTGCATCAGGTCGGCGAATAGTGGAGAACGATGGTGCCAAAGCCACCTGGTGACGCCCAGGACACGGGTACCTGGAAAACAAAGACCGTGGCATTACTCTTTAGGGTCGATACTTTTCAGTGTTTTACAAAAGAATCTCCAATAGTGAGAACACAACCCTGAGGAGTCGTCCTCTGTGACTGAGCAGGTGAAGAGCTGAGGTTCTCGAACAAGTAAGCAGAGGCGAAAAATGGCTGTGGTGGTGGAAGAGTCCTTGGCTTTTCCCAACCATGCTGACATTTCCAGGTCCTCTCAGGTGCAGGAGAGGAGATGATGACCTTCTGTGTCCACCGTGCTGGTAGAGCTGGAATTAAGACAGTCACATTGGAGGAGACACAGGCAGCCTCCAGCCTCGTCTTCCATCAGTGGAATTTGGACTGCCTCTACAACAGCAGCTGGAGCCGTACAAGCTTGACAACCTCCTGGAGAGCTCATTCCTCTGTAGTCGCTTCTGAGTGAAAACACAAACAAGTGTACTGAGAGTACTGTACAGTAACATGGTCCTGGAGGAACGCTGTTTCGTTTCACTGTGTACTCTGTATATAGTTGAAATGACAAAAGCCACTTGACTTGACTAAGACAGGAAGCAGAGAGCACAAGGTTTCATAAGACAAAGCTAATAAAAGAAGACAAAGCCACAAAAACTGAAGTCCGCAGACAAGAGAAATCTGCTCAGAGTAGAAACAGAACCTGATGCACGAGCAAAAGCAGTACTTGAACTAGTACACACCGACCTAGCTGGTTGTACAGATCCAGGTGTGTGTGTGGGTTTTTTTTTGTTTTCAGAAGAAACAAAGCTAATAATTACCACTCAAAGCTTCTAGCAAGACACCAGCTTTCAACAAGCCTCTGACCATTTCCACAGGTTAAACTATGGGGTTTTAGCGCCCCCACAAGGACGAAAAGAGGAATAGCAAGGACACCAGGACGTTGACTAAGAACACAAATTTAGCACATATCCACAGAATTACACCATCCATACTAACCTAAAACAGCTCAGTAGTGTGAAACATGTGAAGAAATAACAGAAACCATGAAGATTCAGTAATACATAGGTAAACACTGAAGCTACATTGCTAAGGAGAAAGCTAGCATAGCAACAGAACTAAGCCATTCCCAAACTAAATGAAGAGCAGCTTACTTTGTGTCTCAGACTCAAAATTAAAGGCACCCACAGTCACACAGCTTGAGCAGTTTCTAAAGATCAGTCTTCCAGAGGAGCTACAGAGCAAGACCACGATGCTGCTTTACAGCGGAGGCTCCTGATTGGCTGATTAAGGAGTCACAGGCAGCCTCCAGCCTCGTCTTCCATCTGATGAGTTTGGACTGCCTCTGCCGGTCAAGCTTGGCGACGTCTGGAGATCTCGTTCTGCCGTGGTCACCATGTTCCTCGAGATTAAACAGACAGAAACAGTCAGATGGTCAGTGAGAGAGTACTCTGGAAGGTTACTAATGAAAACACTAGCTGTCAAGCATTTAGCTTCAAAATCTGAGGTTTGGGTTGAGCATAGAACTGAACTAAACTGCCACAACCACTTCCACGTAACTGCAATAGCTAAACCTTGGAGTCGATGCATTCAGAATAAAACAGCAACAGCCTCTTAACTCGCCAGGGACGTGACGAACAGCCAAAAATACGGTACCAAGTTCCCCATTAAAGAGTACAATAGGCTTTATTACCTGAATGTGGTCAATGATCACAGTGGTGATGGTTGCAGTGTGTTACAATATTCAAACAGCATGAAATCCTTGATCACTGTAATTATGATGTTTCACATTATGCAGTAGAGAGCATGAAGATCAAGGGTAAGATTGATAAACTGAACCTAAACTGAAGTCTGCATACAAATGCAAGAAGCCACAAATTGGACAAAGCAGTTTTGCAAATAAGACAGCATGAAGAAATCAACAGCAATCTGTTGTTCAGAAAACTTGTTAAAGACCAAAAAGAGGCCAATGTTGACCAAGTTGTTGAGTTTCAGAAAAAGGCCTACAAAGACGAGCAGCAGAGACAGACTTGACAGTAAGGGTCCAAAAGAGTACCAAAAAAGTCGCAAATGTGGACGCTGCGGTAAAGCTGTACAACTTGCTGTGCCGCAAGAGGCGCAGAGTGCAGAAAACGTCGAAAGAAAGGACATTTTGCAGCCGTCTGCAGGTCAGGCAGAGTAGGTGCAGTTCTGGAGAACAACACTTTTCCTTGGAGCAGTGTCTGCAGAAGCAAACCTACAAACTGGAAAAAGACTCTGAAAGTAAATGGAGAAGACATTACTTTCAGACGTGATACAGGGGCGAATGTGACAGTTATTCCATCCACAAGCTATTCAAAAGAACTGCATGGCGCCCTCGCTCACCAAAGTGGAATACCCCGTGTGGCCCCTGTGGCGAGTGACTGGAATCTTAAGGTCAGTTCACTGCTGTCCTAAAATACAAGGACAAGACAACACAACCAGTGTTCATCATACAGAGACTGGACACACCGCTGTTGGGCTTCCCAGCAATCTCAGAACTAGGAAAAAGAGGCACATGTGAACGTTTTGAGTCAATGTTCATGGAAAGAACCTAAGCTAAACCTGAGCTACACTGCTACAGCATCAGTAAGCAAAAAGCTAAAGTCTATGATTGCCTGCCATGGGGCCTCGGGGACCCTCATCACAGACAATGGACCTCAGTTCTCTGCAGCAGAATTCACAGCTTTTGCTGTGCATGGGTTATAACTACTCACAACCAGCAGACCCCACTTTTCACAAAGTAATGGCGAAGCTGAGAGGGCTGTAAGACTGAAATCTCTCCTGAACAAGGGGAGGATCCACACAAGGCTCTCATGGTTTATAGAGCCAGCCCCTTAGCCCATGGATTGTCCCCTGCACAGCTACTGATGGGCTGCAACATCAGGAAGCTTCGGCCAGGATGGTCTGACCTCCAGGCTTTCAGGAGAAAGGATCAGGATTTAAAACAGACACAGGCTTTACTGGTACAACAGAAGACACAAAACGAAGACTAAACATGAGCTCGTACCAGGACAAAGGGTATGGGTAAAGAACACCACGATACAGGGACCATCAGTAGCCCAACCAAAACACCCTTGTAATACAACACCAACCTGCCATCAGGACGTCTGACGGGGAAAAAAAATAAAAAAATAAATAAAAACTTTGCTTTTCCAATATTTAGCATCAAGTCTGTATCTTCCCCCTGCCCCCCTTTCTTGCCTAGGAAAATACGGGGATTCATATGTTCTCTAAACAACTGTCTCTGTCCTTCATCCAAGACTACATGTACAGCTGCAAACTGATCATCATAGTACACATAAGATACTGATCTTGTTTCAGCTGGTATCTTTTGTACCACGATATGTTCATACATACTGTCAACACCATCTGGAGACAAATAAAACAATGTAAAAATGGAGGATTTTCCCCATTCAACCTTTGACAGAGCTCCATGTGACACATCAGGTTCTCTGCTCTAGCAGATTAAGAAAATTCTACTGGGCCTATTTTAAGTGGAAATCTCCCTAAACTAGGACTAGCAGCAGAAAAACTTGAATCTGTACATTGTAGGTTTAGGCTGAAAGCTCCCAATAAGTCACGTCCTAGTAAATTCACGGGGCAATGTGTGGAGACTAGAAACCGGTGTTTTACTGTTCTATTACCCAATTTCACCTTCACAGCACTGCAGAAATGTGGTAAGCCTGAAACAGCCACTGTTAGAATTGTGTCTGTACTGACTGATATGGGTACTGAAGTATTTTTTACTGTGAGACAGAAATGATCTTAAGGCAATGCTTTGGACATCTTCGTCCTTTGAGTCCGGATCGCTGCAACAAGTCAATGGTCTAAAACAAATGTGAAAATGAAAATATCAAAGGGATCCGGGTTAAAGTAAACTGAAGGTCTAAAAATACGGCGTCCCGTCTCCTCCTGTTTATTCTAAATTCGTAAGGCAAATGGTCTAATTCATTTACTTACAGTCACCTCGGGTACAGAGTCTCAGAGTCAGTAGAGCGCCTGAATTGACTCAGAATCACTCATTGGGATGACGGCGGCCGCCTCTGTCAGTTTCTGATCCTGTCTCTGAAAACTCTGGACCCAGAGGAATATTGGGATATCAGTGGAACCTCCAAAACTGTGGTAGTGGGATTTGCTTCTCCACGCTTAAAGAATCAACTCGATCAGTCAGTCTTAGGAATGTAGAGAAACTTTAATCCTGCATTAAACGTAACGCTGGTGAAAGACTTCAGAACTGCGTCTGACAAAAAAAGAACGAAAAAAAAAAAGAAAAAATTAGTACAGTACAGATTCAAAGAGCCTCTTCACTAAATGAATGATCTATATACAGCCTGATGATTAACAACAACCTTCACTCCCTCTACCATTGATGAGGCCTTTTCATCTTGGAGAGAAAAAAAGAGGAAACGTCATAAAGGATCTGTTTATTGATAAAAGGTTTGCATCTTTTGAACTTAGAACTGAATTTAATCCTCAAGCTCATTTTTATAGGTATTTGCAGCCAAGTAGTTTTGTGTCCACAAACTTCCTCGTCATTATTAGATACAGTTCTGTCAACGTCAACCCACAGATAAAAAAATCTGGCACCATATCTGTTACTGAACTCCTTTCATATGAAACCCTTACAAATATTAAAGCAGCAGTAGGTGCAGGATCCATCTGTCAATCAAAATTCAGACTGGTCTGGACATGTACTGGCTTAAGCAGGTTGGAGGTTTGGAGTCTGACTGTTTGAGGCTGTGGACAGGTGTCTTTTATACAGATAACGAGGTCAAACGGGTGCCAAATTACAGACCTCTCATCTTTCTAAATAGGAGAACTTGCACAATCAGTGTCTGACTAAATACTTTTTTGCCCCAGTGTATAATTTATGTAAATTTTCCCCGTTATACACACACAAATATATTTATCCTTCAGCCCAAATTCAATGCAGAACTGATCGTACTCAGAAAGATGGAAGAACTTATATAAATTCTAATAAGATTTCTAAAGCAGATTTTCCGACATTACAATTACAAACCATGACAGTCTCAATACTGCAGGATTTGTCTGAGATACTATGAGTGACACTGATATATTACTTTAATACAAGCAGAAAAGTGACAGAATAAATGGGTGGAATTAAGTAAATCATGTAAATCACTTACCTGCCAACTATGCAGTTCACCAACCTGACAGTGTGACTGGGAAGGGCCACTCAGTCCTGGCACCTTCTTGATGTTCCCGGAGAGAACGATGGATCCCAGGCGGCTCAGGAGAAGCTCAGGCTGAAGCATGGAGCACTGGGCATTAGAAATATGACAGCGTTATGGGTGAATGATGAAGGAAGAATTGAGGACAGGCTGATTAATAAAGACTCTGAAATAAACAGAATACATGCACAATATTAAATAAAAGTTCAGAAAGGTTCCAGGTCTATATCCTAGTGCTACTAAATGACTTCATTCAAAGAGAGATGTGTATACGCTCAACAGGCAGGAGAAAAAGCTAATAATTACCACTCAAAGCTTCTAGCAGGACACCAGCTTTAACCTGCCTCTGACCGTTTCCACAGGTTAAACTAGGGGGTTTTAGTGCCCCCACAAGGACAAAAAAAGGAATAGCAACAGCCTCTAAGCAGTAGTTCAATAAACACCAGGACGTTGACTAAGAACACAAATTTCACATATCCACAGAATTACACCATCCATACTAACCTAAAACAGCTCAGTAGTGTGAAACATGTGAAGAAATAACAGAAACCATGAAGATTCAGTAATACATAGGTAAACACTGAAGCTACATTGCTAAGGAGAAAGCTAGCATAGCAACAGAACTAAGCCATTCCCAAACTAAATGAACAGCAGCTTACTTTGTGTCTCAGATTTTAAATTAAAGGCACCCACAGCCACACAGCTTGAGCAGTTTCTAAAGGTCAGTCTTCCAGAGGAGCTACAGAGCTCGGTCACATCGGCTTGTTCACCCTGCTGCAAGACCACGCTGCTGCTTTACAGCGGAGGCTCCTGATTGGCTGAGACTCCACATTATATACTGACCAATGTGGCTGAAGCTTCGTGAATATTAAATGAGGTCAGATTTAAGGAGCTTTTGGATAGATCCTGGGTTGGAGATCCACTCAGACATTTACTAAGGATTACTCAGATGCAGGCTGTGAACCTCCTGAAAACCAAGGGTGAAACAGTTAAAGCTACTGAGCGATGTTTGACCGATTCGTCTCCATATGGATCAGTAAAATGTATTTGTTCACATAATGGTTCAGAGTTCACAGCAACAGATTTACAGTCATTGCTCTGTAAGCAGGGGATAAGGCGTGAGACCTCAGCAGCCATATATTTGTATTAAAATGACTACGTTGACAGAGAGAAAGCATAATCTTTCAAAGAGGAGAGTATTTGGAGCAGCATGCTACACTTACAAACATGACAGATAGAAGCTAGAGTGAAATTGTGAAAGGGAGTCTTTGTATGAACAACAAGAACAGTCCATCATACCTAGTCTACTATCCAGACACAGGGAAAGTGCTTAAACAGAGGCTTGTGAAATTTCATACAGAGTGTGTTAAACAGCAAACCCAGACTGACCAGTCAATGTCAGCTGATGATGCCAAGGGGAGAGGGGTGTGTACCCCCCATTCCAACAGCCAACAGCGTTGATCAGACTCCAGAACAGGTTTAAGTCTTAAACTGTTAAAAGGCAAGTCTAAAACGTTATCTAGATGAAAATGGCTTTACACTGAAATCAGGAGGAGAACACTGATAATCTGGGTTGATGATCATTTACCAGTTTTCCTACCCTTAGGACGGCGGCAGCAACAACACAATCCCCGAATATTGTTAAGAGTAGCAGTACTTAATGATTGTGTTGTAGCAAAAGAAGCAGATTTTCTGAAGCTCCAATTACAAACCATGCGGAGGACAGACCGTCTCCATACTGCAGGGTCTGTCTGAGATACTATGAGGGACACTGATATTACTTTTTAAAACAAGCAGAGAAATGACAGAATAAATGATTATAAAATCCAGTAAATCATGTAAATCACTTACCTGCCCACTATTCAACGCATCCATCCCACAGTCAGCAGTGGGGCTTAAAGAGCTGGGTAAACGACTCGCTCACTCATCGGTAGGTGGGAAGGGGCAGAAGACTAGGTCCAGAAGCGTGCAGCAGTGTTTCTTCAGGATCTTGCTGCATCGGGGGCCAATAGTAGAGAATGAAGGTACTAAAGGAGTCACACTGCCAATTCAATTCAGACTTTATTTATATAGAGTCTTTCACAACAAATGCCCTAAAGCTCTTTAAACAACGGTGTTTGTACCAGATCTAATACACTGTACATGATGTGGATTTAGAGGAGTTCTAAAGTACTGTAGGTATGCCATGGAGCTGGAGCAGCATTCTTCATTGTCCACCGCTGTGGTTTGGGACGGATATTGGATTTTTAGTCTAATATTCTTCAATGTATCAGTCGCTGCTACTAATTTCAGCAGGGATATCTGATCTAGTTTGTGTTTTTCAGTTGGTAAGTTTAGTCACAGGATTGAAAAGGAATCTTTTCTAATATTTTAATGTAATAATAATTAGGGAGCCTAGGTTAACGCACTCAGTAAGACGTTTATAATCTTTGAAGGCTTCTGCTACCCAGACTAGACCAGTCAATAGCAGATGATTATTTCGATGGGGAGAGACTAGCAAAATGTCTTGATAAACTTGGGTAACAGATCTTAGAAAGCAGCTGAGTTTCAGTATTGTAAACGCCAAGCCCCAAGTACTGAGGGTAAAGACTGGTAATCTTAGACACAAGAAAGAGAGATTACTGTGGGCCAATCAGAAAACCCCAGGATCGCCTACAGAGCCGGAGCAAACACCCCCCTAGAGACAACACAAAGGAGTAAGAGAACAAGTATGAAACATACGTACAATGAGAAATCAAAAAAAAAAAAGTTACAATACCTGTTACGCTGCAAAATAGAACAAGGCCCATCTCTACAACGTTATGAACAATTCTGATACTTGGCCACACGGACTTCTTGGGCCTTTCTGGCATGTTTGATACCTGGTCATGCAAATCGAATTGAAATGTCTTTCCTAGGATTCATAACATCAGTGCAGCTTTCAGGACCTACTAGTGAGCAAGTTCCACCTTGGCTGGATATCAGATAGTCCAGAGCAATGAGGTTCTGCAGAATCATCATTCTGTGGGAGGCTAAAGCTAAGCTGATGTTGCTCAACGCAAAAGCAGTGTTATTTATCAGTTGCTCCATTTGTCTTGAGGGTACAGACCTGATCCAGGGATTGACAGGGATGACACCATATTATGGAATTACAGCTCCTAGAGAGCTCTCTGCTGACAAGTTAAACCTGGAATACAGGTGCCACTCTGGTCAGTGCTGCCAGCTGTCAGGCTTAGTTTTTCTCGTTTACCTCTTATGGATGGATACAGGTATGCAAGGGTGCATCTGCCATTAAATCTAGCAATTCAGACCACGCAGTGGTTATACAGAGCCAGTATGTTCCTACTAGTGCGTTCTGTATGGTTCTGTAGAACACACAAAGAAAACATACAAGGGACACTGTCTGTCCCTTAGAAGAGGCTGTTATGGTGATGCCCAGTGTTGATATCTTCAAAACTGTCAAAACTGTAAGCCAGTTGCCCCATCTGGAGGCTGTTACTGAGAACACACGGCCATTGTTCAGCAGTGCCGACACAGAATGAGGACATTTTACTGGGACACTCTGCTCTAGCGTCTGCGCCGCAAATTCCAACATTGCCAGATAAGTGGCCTGTACTGCTCTTCAATATAGACCCATTTCACATGCTACAGAATCTAACTTAGCTGAATAAGCTGGACGCTGCATACCACCATGTTGCTGATTCAGACAGTAGGTCATAAAACCAGTGTCTTCATGCCCAGACAGGCTTGCTTGGATCACAAAGGTGCAGATATCAAGGCTGATTTCAAATTTGCAAAAGCAGTGGTTGTGTCTGTGTGCATAAGAGGGGCATGTTGCCCAGGGATACCTTAAAGCAGATGGTATGATGGTTGTAAAAGTGCAGGATTCTGATCCATCTGAGTGGAACTCAAGTCCTACACAATCTAGCGTGTTGCATGACTGACCTAGAGAGAAGGCTACAGCTGGAAGTTGATGCTGGCGCAACTGTTTGAGCCTTTTACACATTTTGTGGGCATTCAGTGCAGCTGTTTCGTGCTTTTTACATTCGCTGGTTAACTCTAGGATCCAGCTTATCCAGCTTATCCTTCAAATGCCCAAGTTTATAGCCCTAGTTTTGTTTTAGTACTTTAGTATTTTTGAGCATTTTGGCATTTTAAAATCATGAGGTGACGTGACAAACACCCAAACTACCAACACAACAAACTTCTCAGAAACAGAGATGGTAACAGCCACAAAACGCTAGGTTTTACAAGTGACAAAACTTCTCTCTTTTCAGAGAGGCTAAAGGTTACAGCAGCAGTAACAGATACACTTCCCTTGTTTCAGAGACTGACTTACTGACTTCTCTGACTCAGGAAACCAGAATTTATCTCCGGTTTGAAATGGCGTTTATTCAAATAGTAAATTCAGCATACAGGAGACAGATTCAGTCAGGAGACTTGATCTTCAGTGTTGACGAGTATATTGATGCAGAGACGTTTGAGTACTTCATTGACAATCACTGCTTTAGGAGCTAAAGATCGTATATTTAACAGCCCAAATTCAACAAGAGAACTGCTTTTACTAAATTTTTTAAAAGCGAACTTTCTGACGTTACAATTACAAACCACACGGGGCACAGACAGTCTCGATACCGCAGGGTTTGTCTGAGATACTTGTGTGAAACTGATGTTACTTTTTAATACAGGCAGAGAAATGACCAAAAATTGGTGGAATCGAGTAAATCACTTACCTGCCCACTATCCATTTCACTATCCTGACTGGGAAGGGCCAGTCAGTCCTAGCATAGCACCTTCTTGACGTTCCCGGAGAGAACGATAGACGAAGACGTTGATCCTGGTGTCTTCTTTCAAATGGTGTCCATAATGTCCGAATGATTGTGCTGAAGCTGCCGGACAATGTACAGGACACGGGCACCTGAAAAAAAAAGGAGATTGTGGTGTTACTCGTTGAACTTTTCAGTGTTTAAAAGTAGAATCTTCAACAATGAAAACACTGCCCTGAGGAGTTGTCCTCAGTGACTGAGCAGGTGAAGGAGAAGAGCTGAGGACATTGAACCGGTAAGCTGAGTTGAAAATCAACTGTGGTGGAGAAACCCTTGGCTGATGCTCCAGGGTCCCTTTCCAGTGCGGGAGTTGAGACAATGACCCTGCGTCCATATCCCGTCGGCGCAGTTGGGACTGCCTCTACAACAGAAGCTGGATCTGTCAGTCAAGCTTGATGACCTCCCTGCAGAGCGTCTGGAGATCTCGTCCCTCCACGGTCACCATGTTCCTCCAGAGTACACACAAAGACAAACACAAACGACGGTCAGTGAGACAGAGCACTGTACACATCCCTTTACAAAATCACTAAAAGATTCTCTGGTTTAAACAACCCTGAGAATCAAAATATTACAAGACAATATCTTAGAATCTTCCCATTTAAAACAAATCTGGATCCCGAGACTGAAATGATCTTAAGGCAATGCTTTGGACATAGTCGTCCTTTGAGTCCGGATCGCTGCAAAAAGTCAATGGTCTAAAACAAATGTGAAAATTAAAATATCAAAGGGATCCAGGTTAAAGTAACCTGAAGGTCTAAGAATATGGCGTCCCGTCTCCTCCAGTTTATTAGAAATTGGTAAGGTAAGCGTTCTAATTCATTTACTTACAGTCACCTCGGGTACAGAGTCTCGGAGTCAGTAGAGCGCCTGAATTGACTCAGAATCACTCATTGGGATGACGGCGGCCGCCTCTGTCGGTTTCTGATCCTGTCTCTGAAAACTCTGGACCCAGAGGAATACTGGGATCTCGGTGGAACCTCTAAAACTGTGGTAGTCGGATTTGCTTCTCCGTGATTAAAGAATCAACTCGATCAGTCAGTCTTAGGAATGTAGAGCAACACTTTAATCCTGCAGTAAACGTAACGCTGGTGGAAGACTTCAGAACTGAGTTTTTTCACTAAATGAATGATCTATATACAGCCTGATGAACAACAAGCTTCACTCCCTCTACCATTGATGAGGCCTTTTCATCTTGGAGAGAAAAAATAGGAAATGTCTTAAAGGATCTGTTTATTGATCAAGGTTTGAATCTTTTGAACTTAGAACTGAATTTAATCTTCAAGCTCATTTTTTTAGGTATTTGCAGCTACGTAGTTTTGTGTCCACAAACTTCCTCGTCATTAGATACGGTTCTGAACGTCAACCCACAGATAAACATTATTGGCACCTTATCTGTTACTGAACTCCTTTCATATGAAACCCTTACAAGTATTAAAGCAGCAGTAGGTGCAGGACCCATCTGTCCATCAATATATTTACTGAATGGTGGTAAAAGATTGTAGATAACTCTTCATCTACATGTTTAAACACTTGTACTCGGAAAGAATGGAAGAATTATGAATTCTAATAAGATTTTTAAAGCAGATTTTCCGACGTTACAATAAACCATGACAGTCTCAAAACTGCAGGATTTGTCTGAAATACTATGGATGACACTGATCCATGACTTACTTTTTAATACAAGCAGAAAAGTGACAGAATAAACGGGTGGAATCAAGTAAATCACTTACCTGCCAACTATGTAGTTCACTAACCTGACAGTGTGACTGGGAAGGGTTAGTCAGTCCTGGCCTGACACCTTCTTGATGTTCCCGGAGAGAACGATGGACCCCAGGCGGCTCAGGTGAAGCTCATCTCGGTGTTCGAGAACCGGACGCAACTGAAAGCTCTCCCAGTTCTCTATATACTCAGCGCAGACGGACTGAACTGTGAAGTCTGCAGACAAGAGAAATCTGCTCAGAGTAGAAACAGAACCTGATGCACGAGCAAAAGCAGTACTTGAACTAGTACATACTGACCTAGCTGCTCCTATAGATCCGGTGGGGGTGGGTACGAAAAAAAGGTTCCGCAGCAGACACTCCTGTGAGTCGGTCAAGACACTAAAAACACAGAGACTGATTATGTTCTAGATACTGTTGTATTGAAGGAGACTGGGTTGACCATGAGGCTGAAGCATGGAGCACCGGGCATTAGAAATATGACAGCGTTATGGGTGAATGATGAATAAGTGAGGAAGAATTGAGGACAGGCTGAAGAATAAAGACTCTGAATGAAGTCATTTAGTAGCACTACGATATAGACCTGGAACCTTTCTGAACTTTTATTTAATATTGTGCATGTATTCTGTTTATTTCAAAGAGAGGTGTGTATACGCTCAACAGGCAGGAGAAACAAAGCTAATAATTCACACTCTTGATAAACTAGTTTAAGATAACAGAGTGTTTACAACAATTTAAAAACTTGACACAAGCTTCTAGCAAGACACCAGCTTTAACCTGCCTCTGACCGTGTCCACAGGTTAAACTATGGGGTTTTAGCGCCCCCACAAGGACAAAAAGAGGAATAGCAAGAGCCTCTGAGCAGTAGTTCTGTACTTTAACTCACTGCATCAGGTAGAAGAATAGGAGAGAAGCATTGTGTCAAGGGAAGCCCTCTCTGTGCAGGAGAGGAGACGAGAGGGCTTCCCTTGACACAATGCTTCTCCTGTATTCAATGACTCTACGCTGACAGAGAGAAAGCCTAACCTTTCAAAGAGGAGAGTATTTGGAGCAGCATGCTACACTTACAAACATGACAGATAGAAGCTAGAGTCAAAATGTGAAAGGGAGTCTTTGTAGGAACAACAAGAACAGTCCATCATACCTAGTCTATTATCCAGACACAGGGAAAGTGCTTAAACACAGGCTTGTGAAACTTCATACAAAGTGTGTTAAAGAACAGCAAACCCAGACTGACCAGTCAATGTCAGCTGATAATCCCAAGGGGAGAGGGGTGTGTACCCCCCATTCCAACAGTGTTGATCAGACTCCAGAAGAGGTTCAAGAGTCTTAAACTGATGCTCAAAATGGTGCTGAAACAGAGGGAGACAGACACAGTACACACTTTTCAAAAAGAGATAGGAAAGCACCTCAGTACTTACTGACTGGGTGTCAGATATTGAAGATCAGACACTGACCAAATTAATTTTAATACAAGCAGAAAAATGACAGAATAAATGATTATTAAAATAGAAAAACTATGTAAAATTCACTAACGTCAGGAACTCGCTGCGTCAGGAGGAGAACAGTAGAGCCAAGGAAAGTCGCCTTGCGAAGTCTAGGACACGGCATCTGGAAAACAGGAGACAGTGGTGTTACTCTTTGGGCTCGATACTTTTAAGTGGTTTTCAGTAGAATCTCCATCAATGAGAACACTCCCCTGAGGGGTTTCCTTGAGGGATGAAGCAGATGAAAGCTGAGGACCTCAAACTGGTTGGAAGAGATGAAAATCAGCTGTGGTGGTGACGCTTCGTTTTAAGCGGTCACGTTTCAAGCGTGTGAATTCCCCGGTCCCACTGTAGAGTTAAATATAAACGGACACAAGAGATTATATAAAAACTAACATTCAATTAAAAGAACACACACAGGCAGACATCACTGTATGGTGCTCCGGTTTCAGTTTGGACAAAGCTTATAGAAACACAAGTGACTCAGGCAATGGAGGTAAAGCTGAGAAGCCTCGACTCATCTCCCAGAAGCTCCGACAAAAGATTGAAATTTAGCGCTGTACGACATTAAGAAGTCAAGGGAAAGTTTTCAGAAGATCATTAATTTGGATCTACAGTCAAAAACTCCTCACTGGTTTGTATAATGGTTAAAAATCTCAGACAATTTCCATACAAGGGAAGAAACAGGCCTAGCAGATCAACCTCACCATCTAAGCTAACAGACATGGAGGGATGAAGAGATTCTCTGTGCTTTGAAAACTGACATCTCCGAGCTTCTCTGGTCAGAACTCAAGTCCACACTTGCTGAAGAGTTCGAAGGCATAGAAGCAAAACCGCAGAAGTAGTGAATAACAGAACTCTGCTCCGCTCCGACTTTCAAGCACTGTATAATAATAAGAAAAGGAAAAATAACTTACAGTTATGAAGTAGGAGTGTGAGTAGGTGCTGGACATATGCTCATGTTAAAGTGTTCATGTTAAAGTCCATGCTGAGTAGTGGGACAGGCGTGATACCAACACGCAGGAACTGAGACCAAAAAAGGGCAACTCCAGGCAGGCAGCTCAGGACATGAGGGGAGAGAGAGAAAAAGATGAAGATTAGAACAAGCTTTACGTTTAGTGAGAGACCTGTAGCAGAAATAGTTAGAGACACAACCACAATAATAGTAATCAGAGCAGGACAGAACACAGAACTGGAGAGTTCTCTGAAAGCTGGTGTAAAGAGAGAAGTTTTTCATCTAGATTTAAAGACTGAGAGTGTGTCTGACTCCCGGATATTAACAGGGAGCTTGTTCCAAAGTTGGGGGCTTTATAAAAGAACGCTCTTCCTCCTGCGCTGGTTTTTCTAATACGTGGGACTGATAATAGGCCAGCATCTTGCGAGCGGAGTGTACGTGGAGGGCTGTAAGGTGTAAGAATTCCTCCAGATAATGTGGGGTCAGACCATTGAGAGATTCATATGTTAGAAGTATTTTATAATCTGTACTGAATTTAACAGGTAACCAGTGTCAGAATGAAAGAACTGGACTAATATGATCAGATTAAAAAAATGACACATTTACTCTGACCCCTCTCCCAGAAGCTGAGCATGCAGTGAGGGAAAGGTGGGCCTAAGATTAAAAACTGTAGATGGAGCAGAAACGTTATCTAGATGAAAATGGCTTTACACTGAAATCAGGAGGATAACACTGATAATCTGGGTTGATGATCATTTACCAGTTTTCCTACACTTAGGATGGAGGCAGCAGCAACACAATCACTGAATATCATTAAGAGTAGCAGTATTGAATGATGGTGTAGCAAAAGAATTTAGATCAGTTCTAATAAGATTTTTAAAGCAGATTTTCTGAAGCTCCAGACAGACAGTCTCAATACTGCAGGGTTTGTCTGAGATACTGATATTCCTGTTTAAAACAAGCAGAAAAAATTATTATTAAATTCAGTTAATAATGTAAATTATTACCTGCCCACTATCCAGCTGCCTAATCTAGGGTCCTGTCTTTTTCCGAGTGGTGTCCAGAAGTGTGTGGCAGTGCTCCTTAAGGGCCTCACTGCATCATGTAGAGAAAAGTGGAGAAAGTTGGCAATGTCCAGGACTCCTGGAGGGAGAAAAGAAAAAAAAAAAAAAAACATTTTAAAGAAAAAGGTGAAATTGAAGAACTGATAACCTCACACCAGTAAATTTAGATGAAAAGCAGCTGTGGTGATGGAGGAGCCCTCTGCTTTTCCAGGCCACGCCGACGGCCCCAGGCCCTTTCTGGTGCAGGAGCGGAGACAACAACCCTCTGTGTCCGCCATGCCTGTAGTGCTGGATTTAAGATGGCCATCGTTGGAGGAGTCACGAACAGACTCCAGCCTCGTCTTCCGTTAGAGTTTGGACTGCCTCTACAACAGCAGCAGTCAAGCTTGATGACCTCCTTGCAGAGCGTCTGGAGATCTCGCTCCTCCGCGGTCACCAAGTTACTCCAGAGTAAACACAGACAAACGCAAACAACGGTCAGTGAAAGAGTACTGTACAGCAAAACAGGGAGCAGAGAGCACAAGCATCACAACAACCGTCTCAGATGAAGACAGAGCTGATATTAAAGACTATAAAGTAGGGACTCAACTGTTCGTGTCGAATCAGTTTTAAAAGCAGAGCCGCATCAAAAAAAAAAAAAAAAAAAAAGATTATGTATATATAAAATGTGTAGGATAGAATTACTGCGTTTATATATCAATTATTTTAGCCATTCAACATGGTCACAGGTAGACATAGGACATTGAGCATGGTAAGGCCCATCAGCTGTTTTGCTTGCTGGGGGGGATAAATATATCTCTATATATAGTAGATACCTTTATACTTAATAAAGCGCTACTAATCATAACTGTAACTATGTATTAATGTCACGTGTATAGTCTGAACTCTGGGTATTATAAACCCCCTTGTCTTAGAACCTTCAAAATGTCTAATTTGAACAGCCCTGAAAAACATTTATTTCCAAAACCTTGCTTTAGAACCTTTGAATTTTCTAAAAAAAAAAAATAAGTGCAGATCCCTTTACAAAATTCTCTAGGTTGAACAGTAATGAATAATTAAATGTCCTAAAAATTTAATTTGTAATAAATTTGGATCCCTGAAAAATTTAAACAACCCTGAGAATAAAAATATTTTAAGACAATATCTTAGAATCTTAGAATTTAAAACAAATCTGAATCCTGACATATTCCCAGTTCAGACAACTGAGAGACTGAAATGATCTTAAGGCAATGCTTTGGACATCTTCATCCTTTGAGTCCGGATCACTGCAACAAGTCAGTGGCCTAAAAAGAATGTGAATATTAAAATATCAAAAGGGATCCAGGTTAAAGTAACCTGAAGGTCTAAGAATACGGCGTCCCGTCTCCTCCTGTTTATTCTAAGTAAGGTAAGCGGTCTAATTAATTTATTTACAGTCACCTCGGGTACAGAGTCTCAGAGTCAGTAGAGCGCCTGAATTGACTCAGAATCACTCATTGGGATGACGGCGGCCGCCTCTGTCGGTTTCTGATCCTGTCTCTGAAAACTCTGGACCCAGAGGAATATTGGGATCTCAGTAGAACCTCCAAAACTGTGGTAGTGGGATTTGCTTCTCCGCGCTATAAGAATCAACTCGATCAGTCAGTCTTAGGAATGTAGAGAAACACTTTAATTCTGCAGTAAACGTAACGCTGGTGGAAGACTTCAGAACTCAGTCTGACCAAAAAAGAAAGAAAAAAAAAAAAAAAAAAAAAAAATATTGCCGTACAGATTAGAAGAGCCTCTTCACTAAATGAATGATCTATATACAGCCTGATTAACAACATCGTTCACTCCCTCTACCATTGATGAGGCCTTTTGATCTTGGAGAGAAAAAGGAGGAAACGTCTTAAAGGATCTGTTTATTGATCAAAGGTTTGAATCTTTTGAACTCAGAACTGAATTTAATCTTCAAGATCATTTTTTCAGGTATTTGCAGCTACGTAGTTGTGTGTCTACAAATTTCCTCGTCATTAGATACAGTTCTGAACGTCAACCCACAGATAAAAAATGTAACTGGCACCATATCTGTTACTGAACTCCTTTCATATGAAACCCTTACAAGTATTAAAGCAGCAGTAGGTGCAGGATCCATCTGTCAATCAAAATTCAGATGGGTCTGGACATGTACTGACTTAAGCATGTTGGAGGTTTGGAGTCAAACTGTTTGAGGCTGTGGACAGGTGTCTTTTATACAGATAACGAGGTCAAACGGGTGCCAAATTACAGACCTCTCATCTCTCTAAATAGGAGAACTTGCACAATCAGTGGCTGACTAAATACTTTTTTTGCCCCACTGTATATTTTATGTAAATTTTTCCCCGTTGTATACGCACACACAAATATATTTATCCATCAGCCCAAACTCAATGCAAAACTGATTGTACTCAGAAAGATGGAAGAACTTATATAAATTTAATATGATTTTTAAAGCAGATTTTCCAATGTTACAATTACAAACCATGACAGTCTCAATACTGCAGGATTTGTCTGAGATACTATGAGTGACACTGATATATTACTTTTTAATACAAGCAGAAAAGTGACTGAATAAATGGGTGGAATCAAGTAAATCATGTAAATCACTTACCTGCCAACTATGCAGTTCACTAACCTGACAGTGTGACTGGGAAGAGCCAGTCCGTCCTGGCCTGGCACCTTCTTGATGTTCCCGGAGAGAATGATGGACCCCAGACGGCTCAGGTGAAGCTCACCTCTGTGTTAGAGGACCGGACGCAGCCAAAAGCTCTCCCAGTTCCCTATATAGTCAGCACAGACGGACCTGTCACGCAGCGGAGCGAGAAGAGCTGAGGAAACGGCTTGTTCACTCATCTGTAAGTGGTCAGGGGGTAGAAGACGATGATAATGGTGTCTGGCTTTTTCCAAACAGTGTCCAGAAGCGTACGGCAGTGCTTCTTCAGGGCCACGCTGCAGCAGGCGGGGAATAGTGGACGCTGAAGCCTGGAGTTCTGGTCATTAGAAATATGACAGCGTTATGGGTGAATGATGAATAAGTGAGGAAGAATTGAGGACAGGCTGAAGAATAAAGACTCTGAAATAAACAGAAAACAATTCAGAAAGGTTCCAGGTCTATATCGTAGTGCTACTAAATGACTTCATTCAAAGAGAGTGTATGCGCTCAACAGGCAGAAGAAACAAAGCTAATAATTACCACTCAAAGCTTCTAGCAGGACACCAGCTTTAACCTGCCTCTGACCGTTTCCACAGGTTAAACTATGGGGTTTTAGCGCCCCCACAAGGACGAAAAGAGGAACAGCAACAGCCTCTGAGCAGTAGTTCATTAAACACCAGGACGTTGAGTAAGAACACAAATTTAGCACATATCCACAGAATTACACCATCCATACTAACCTAAAACAGCTCAGTAGCGTGAAACATGTGAAGAAATAACAGGAACCATGAAGATTCAGTAATACATAGATAAACACTGAAGCTACATTGCTAAGGAGGAAGCTAGCATAGCAACAGAACTAAGCCATTCCCAAACTAAATGAACAGCAGCTTACTTTGTGTCTCAGACTCTAAATTAAAGGCACCCACAGTCACACAGCTTGAGCAGTTTCTAAAGGTCAATCTTCCAGAGGAGCTACAGAGCTCGGTCACACCGGCTCGTTCGCCCTGCACACTGCTGCAAGACCACGCTGCTGCTTTACAGCGGAGGCTCCTGATTGGCTGAGACTCCGCATTATATACTGACCAATGCGGCTGAAGCTTCGTGAATATTAAATGAGGTCACTGATTTAAGGAGCTTTTGGAAAGATCCAGGGTTGGAGATCCACTCAGACATTTACTGAGGATTACTCAGATGCAGGCTGTGAACCTCCTGAAAACTAAAGGTGGAACAGTTAAAGCTACTGAGTGATGTTTGGCCAATTCGTCTCCAAATGGATCAGTAAAATGTATTTGTTCACATAATGGTTCAGAGTTCACAGCAACAGATTTACAGTCATTGCTCTGTAAGCAGGGGATAAGGCGTGAGACCTCAGCAGCTATATATATGTATTCAATGACTCTACGCTGACAGAGAGAAAGCATAATCTTTCAAAGTGGAGAGTATTTGGAGCAGCATGCTACACTTACAAACATGACAGATAGAAGCTAGAGTCAAAATGTGAAAGGGAGTCTTTGTAGGTACGACAAGAGCAGTCCATCACACCTAGTCTACTATCAAGACACAGGGAAAGTGTATGAAATTTCACAAGCCTGTGATTAAGCAAAGTGTGTTAAAGAACAGCAAACAATAGAAAATGTCCTAAAGGATCTGTTTATTGATAAAAGGTGACGACTACCCTCTGTATCCGCTGCACCGGTGGTGCTGGAATTAAGTCAAAAAGCCAAATTGAAGGAGTCACATGCAGGCTCCGGCCTCGTCTTCCATCTGGTGAGTTTGGACTGCCTCTACAACAGCAGCTGGATCTGCCGCTCAAGCTTGACGACATCAGGAGAGCTCGTTCTGCCGTGGTCACCATGTTCCTCGAGATTAAACACAGACAGAAACGACAGTCAGTGAGACAGAGTAATCTGGAAGGTTATTAATGAAAACACAAGCTGTCGAGCATTTAGCTTCAGAACCTGAGGTTTGGGTTGAGCATAGAACTGAATTGAATTGTGGTGATGCCGCCACGACCACTTCCTTAGTGAATTCTCACCAAAGACGTGATGAACACAGAGTACAATAGGCTTCATTACCTGAATGTGGTCAATGATCACAGTGGTGATGGTTGCAGCATGTTACAATATTCAAACAGCATGATGTCCTTGTTCACTGTAATTATGATGTTTCACATTATGCAGGAGAGAGCATGACGATCAAGGGTAAGATTGATAAACTGAACTGTGAAGTCTGCAGACAAGAGAAATCTGCTCAGAGTAGAAACAGAACCTGATGCACGAGCAAAAGCAGTACTTGAACTAGTACACACTGACCTAGCTGCTCCTATAGATCCAGTGTCCAAAAGAGGGTTGGAGATCCAATCTGGTGTTTACTGAGGATTACTCAGGTACAGTCTGTGAACTTTCTAAAAACTAAGGATGAAATCATAAAAGCTACTGAGTGATAGTACACACTCTCCAAAGAGAGAGGAAAGCACCTCAGTACTTAGCTGACTGATTCAGATATTGGAGATCAGACACTGACTAACACTGACTACTGCTACAGGGTCTGTAATGAACCACAGAGCTTTAAAGAGATTCAGCTAAATCAACATTCTGGGTTGAAGCTATGAAAGAGGAGAGGACTTCCCTCATTGAAAACGACACATTTACTCTGACCCCTCTCCCAGAAGCTGAGCATGCAGTGAGGGGAAGGTGGGCCTAAGATTAAAAACTGTAGATGGAGCAGAAACATTATCTAGATGAAAATGGCTTTACACTGAAATCAGGAGGATAACACTGATAATCTGGGTTGATTATCATTTACCAGTTTTCCTACACTTAGGATGGAGGCAGCAGCAACACAATCCCTGAATATCATTAAGAGTAGTAGTATTGAATGATGGTGTAGCAAAAGAATTTATATCAATTCTAATAAGATTTTTAAAGCAGATTTTCTGAGCCTCCAATTACAAACCATGCGGAGGACAGACAGTCTCCATACTGCACGGTTTGTCTGAGCAGTAGTTGGCTGCCATGGTGTTGCTTGCTATAGTGTCACCAGTAGTTGCTATGGTGTGCCAGATGGTTCCTATGGTGTCCCAGGGCGCTGCTATCATGTTAGATGGTATGTATGAAGTATGTGTATGTACAGCAATGGAGTGTGGTAGGGGTGGATTATAGCAGAACCGCAGGGCAGTGGAGAGCCAGGCTGAGAAAACATCAGGAGGAGGAACAGGGAACATGGATGAATGGACACCTCTAGACTGGACAGCAGGGCATCTCCATAGAAGTGAAAACGTTGATCCTGGTGCCTGTCTTTTTGAATTGTGTCCACAAACAGAATAGTGGAGAATGATGGTGTCTAAGCTGCCGGACAACGTACAGGACACGGGCACCTGAAAAAAGGAGATGTGGTGTTACTCTGTAAGAACTATTCAGTGTTTTAAAGTAGAATCTCCAACAATGAGAACACCGCTCTGAGGAGTTGTCCTCGGTGACTGAGCAGGTGAAGGAGAAGGCGAAGAGCTGAGGACCTCGAACCAGCAGAGGTTAAAACCAACTGTGGTGGAGATACCCTTGGCTTTTTTCTGGCCACGCTGACACTCCAGGGTCCCTTTCAATGTGGGAGTGAAGAAACGACCCCGTGTCGATCTTTCGTCAGTGGAGTTTGGACTGCCTCTACAACAGCGGCTGAATCTGCTGGTCAAGCTTGACGACCTCCCTGTAGAGCTTCTGGAGAGCTTTGTGTCAAATCTAAATACAAGGCAAATGGGATATAATACAATAGGATGTTCATGTGTAAAAATGAATATCTGTAATGAATTTCAGTTCAGGCCTTTTCCAAGTACAACTGTACAGGGGACCAAATTCTGCTAAAGCGTTCTGAGTTCTGACGCAACTCATAGGTTAGCTTTTCCAGACGTAACCATTTGGAAATCTGCTTCAACCACATCCTCCTGGAAGGAATATCTGATTTTGACCAAAATAACAGACACTTTTTAACTAGATAAAATAAAATAAGTAAAAGACTGATGGAGTCATCTTCCAGTGAAGGGTCTACAGCATTTAAGAGATACACTGCTGAAGACATTAATTGTAGGCCAGTTATTTTTTGTACGGCCAAATTTCCTTCCAGTAATTCTGTAACTTCACACACAACCAGAAAACATGTAGAACTGTGCTCACTTCAGCAAAGCATTTAAAATACATTTGAAGTATTAGGGAATATACTGCGCAGGCGGACAGGTGTAAGGAAAGACCCCATTACAAATATCTGAGACCCCAGACCTCATCATCAAACATCAATCCTAGATCCCTCTCCCAAGTTAGTTTCAATGAGTCAGAACATGAGTCCACGTTGGATAAAGTAACAAAGGGTTGAGATTCTACTTTCTGAGCTGTTTGAGGTGAGCTGTTCCTCCAATTCGTTGAGTTGAAATCTAAACTTGCCATTTTTTTGACAGGACTGAGTAAAGTGTCTGATTTGAAGAAAATGATACAGCTCAGTATTAGGGAGTCCAGAAAGTGCTTTGAGCTGTCCAAATAAGTTTAAAACTCCTGCTGTGAATAAACTAGAAAAATCCTCTATGCCCCTTAATGTCCAATAACTAAGCCCAATGTTCCCAAGCTGAGGGGGTAGATCTGGATTCAAGGTGAGTGGTGACCATAAAGAGATACAATTAGGGACTTTAATATATTTTCTAGGGTCTCTCCAAGAAAGCAACGTATTGTACACTACAAAGTTATCAGAGAGACAATATTTTGTCAAAATGATAAATAAATGGTAGGGAAGTTCTAGGATGATGTAAAGTCAGTAGCAGCTGACTCCTCACCAGCCCATACGAAGTAGAGACTTGTGACTGACATGTTACCTACCTGGTGACCCTGGGGAATGAAGGCGCTGGTGTGTGGGCCTTCTAGGAGCAGACAGGACCCACGGTTAACCTAGAAGGGAGAAAACACAACCAATAACCCTAGGATTTATCTATAATTCCAGCTAGCATAATTTACCAGTATACATCTATATGGCCATAAATAATTGTATATAAGATGTGTAAATAATGTCCATGTTATCTGTTGTATGGTCATTGTTTGTGATGACCACCCCCTTAGTAGACACTTGGTCCACTCCAGGCTGAGGAGGGAGGAGCAGAATAGGCTGAAGCAGAAGTAGATGTCTATGAGGCTTTGCAACCCTCAGATGAAGCCTCTGAGGCCTTGTTGTACAAAGTGTGTGTAATCTAGCTCTTTTGTGTTGTGTTTTTGCTGTGTGTACTTTCTTTTGATTTTTGCAAGAATTCAACATTAAATATCACTGGAACTTACCTGGAAGTGTTTGGCTGTGTCCTTCTGGTGAACTGTCCTTCACGTCCACTTCACGCCATCACCACCACAACATGAGCATTTCTATACTGACCCACAATCAGTCTAATCCATTTAAAACCAGCTACACATCTGTTCTGCCTGTGTTCCCCAGAAATATAAACTCAGATTTGGTAAGGATTCACCCCCTAGATTCTTAGGGTTTAGAAGAGAGAGAATTTTAATCTGGGCTTTTTATTATCCCAAATAAAGCTTCTTATTAACTACCTTAGTAGTTAGTAGACTAATGGGTCGATATGAAGCACATTCTGTTGGGCTTCTGTTCTTTTTTAACAGCAGACCATTTGAATTTTCTTCAAGATTATTAATAATCATGGGCATAAATATGGGGCATAAATCTGACCAAAACTTCTTGTACAAATCGACTGGATAGCCGTCAGGACCAGGTGCTTTTCCTGAGGGCATGGCCCTGATAGCATCCCAGATCTCCTCTGGTGTAAAGGGGGCATTCAAAAAAGTCTGAGCAACTTCTGAGACTCTAGGGAGAGAAATGTTATCTAAGCAATTTGATCCATCCAAATGTGAACTGCTACAGTCTGAAGTGTAATAACAACGTAACAACTTAGAAATTGGTCTCTGCTAGTAAATGCTAAATTGATTTAATCTTGAATACACTCCTTATATTTCTATCAGACTGTTTGGGTTCTAGTTGCAGCATCTCAGCTTCCAATTTTTTCGTTGCTTTTGGCTCCGTTTTTTTCTGGAGAGACGCGCAAGAGATCAAATGACCTCGCAAAGTGTCTTTGAGGGCGTCCCATTTAACTGCACTGGTAACTGGTAACTTGCAGTCGTCTTGCCAATAATCTGTAATCCTCTTTAACATGGAAACAAAATGCTTCTTTATTTATTAAATGTGTGTTAAATCTCCACTGAGGAGTTTTTAATGCTGTTAAATTTAGTGACAACCAAATACACTGGACTGTGGTCAGATAAAATCAATTTGACAGACCTTCAACATATGTATACAGTTAGTAGGGATAAGAAAGTAATCCAGTCTTAAATAGGAGCCATGGGGATTAGAGTACATGCCACCCTGAGCCAAAACTTCCACATGAAAACTTCATAATAGAGTTTGTTTGCCTAATAACTGTTAATGCCAAATTAATATAAGGTGTGAAATTATGGGTTCAAAATATAGTTTCCAGTATCTATTGGGAACATCACAAAATATAAGAGCTTGTAATTTATATGGGGCTACCAGAGCCTCCTCTATTGAGCAGCATGAATTATGAGCACTTGGATTCAGGCATGTTGATCTAGGTTTTAAGGTAAACTCTAGAAATGCAAGACCACCATCTGACTTACACCCCTGTAAAGTAGATAATTTAATTTGAGGTTATTAAAATATACATGGATAGTACCTTAGAGTGTATCCCAATATTTTTAGGTATCATATCACGACAGTCACTCACTGAGGGATATACAGTGGGCATAAAAAGTATTTAGTCAGCCACTGGTTGTACAAGTTCTCCTACTTGAGAGAGGTTCAACTATGAGAGACAAGATGAGGAAGAAAAAAAATCCATGAAATCACATTGTAGGATTTTTAAAGAATTTGTAAATTATGGTGGAAAATAAGTATTTGGTCACCCACAAACAATCAAGATTTCTGACTCTCACAGACCTGTAACAACTTCTTTAAGAAGCTCTTCTGTCCTCCACTCATTACCTGTATTAATGGCACCTGTTTGAGGCTGTGGACAGGTGTCTTTTATATAGATAACAAGGTCAAACAGTCAGACTCCAATCTTAACCACGGCCAAGACCCAAGAGCTGTTGAAGGACACCAAAAAATAAAATTGTAGACCTGCACCAGGCTGGGAAGAGTGAATCTACAATGGGCAAATGGGTTGGTGTGACTAAATCAACTGTGGGAGCAATTGTAAAAAAATGGAAGACCTACAAGACCATTGATAATCTCCCTCGATCTGGGGCCCCACGCAAGATCTCATCCAGTGGGGTCAAAATGATCATGAGAACGGTGAAGAAAAATCCCAGAACTACACAGAGGGACCTGATGAATGACCTGCAGAGAGCTGGGACCAAAGGCTACCATCAGTAACACACTACACAGAGAGGGACTCAGATCCTGCAGTGCCAGGCGTGTGCCCCTGCTTAAGCCAGTACAAGTCCAGGCCCGTCTGAAGTTTGCCAGAGAGCATATGGATGATCCAGAAGAGGATTGGGAGAATATCATGTGGTCAGATGAAACCAAAATACAACTTTTTGGTAAAAACTCAACTAGTCGTGTTTGGAGTTGCAGCCCAAGAACACCATACCTACTGTGAAGCATGGGGGTGGAAACATCATGCTTTGGGGCTGATGTTCTGCAAAGGGGACAGGATAACTGATTTGTGTTGAGGGAAGCCATAGGGGGGCCATGTATCGTGAGATTTTAGCCAAAACCTCCTTCAATCAGTAAGAGCAGTCTGCAGACCTCAACCCCATAGAAAATTTGTGGAGGCAGTTCAACATCACTGCTCTAGAAGAGATCTGCATGAAGGAATGGACCAAAATACCAGCAAACCTGGTGGAAACGGTTAACAAAGGTTATGTTACAAAGTATTCAGAGTTGTTTTGTTATTGAACAAATACGTATTTTCCACCATAATTTAAAAAGAAATTCTTTCAAATTCCTACAATGATTTCCTGGGGGGTTATTTCTCATTTTGTCTCTCATAGTTAAAGTGTACCCATGATGAAAATTACAGACCTCTCTTATCTTTCTAAGTAGGAGAACTTGCACAATCAGTGGCTGCCTAAATACTTTAGCCCCACTGTAAGTGGGAAGCATGCTTTGATTTATATGTGCAGGAGAAGATGAAACGTTATCAGCCGCCAAACGAGACTTTATGAATCCAGTTTGATCACAGTGGATCATTTCAGGCACCAGTAATTCTGAGCATCTGGCCAATACCCTAGCAAATCCTTTTAGATCAGCACTTATAAGCAACACTGGGCAACATATTGCAAAAAGTTGGGTTCTTAAGTAATGTTCTTAAGTCTGGCTACTTAAGTAATGATGAGATTAAAGCTATATTAACATCCTTATGAAATTTCCCTTTATCTAGAGATAAATTCATAATTTCTAACAGTTTTCAATAAGCTTTTTTCATCCAACAGAGGGTCTCAATTCTCAAGGAAAAATATCCTGATCTAAATAAGATGCCTCGTCAGTCGACAATTGTGGCAAATCTAAGGAATGGAAAAATGGGCAATATTTAAGGTTTCCTTCGGGACATCTGATTCATATCATTCTGAACAGAAGCTGTAAAAAGCATCATTGATTTGTGCATGTTCTGTAAGCAGTTCTCCATCATGAGACCTTATTGCTCCAATATTTGAGAATCTCATTACGTCTGAGTTTTAGCACCAAGAGGTGACTGGACCTGCTTCCATTAAAATAGTAATGTCTAACCCTTTTAATAAGGAATTCTGCTCTTTCAGTTTTACTTAAGAACGAGCTTAATATTCGTCTATTTGTATTACAAAGTCACCAGAAATAGTGTTGATTGACTTTAAATTTAAACAGGAAGAAATGTCCAGATAGCGATATTTTCTGTCCCCAAGAAACAAATGCAATACAATTATTCCTAAAGAAACCATTCACTGCTCCCAACAAACCTCTGATCATCCACTGAACCCTGATTAAACATGAGAAATTTGGTTAATTCACTCCTAAATTAAAGCGGAAAGATTTGTGCCTTGCAGATAAAGTTTATTGCTTAGTGCTCGGATTAAGATGCTGCCAGCAGTCGAGTAAAGACAAGGCAGTAATACATAGCTTAAGCTTGGAGCTAGCGGCCAGCTGACTGAGAAATATCACCCCCCTGATCTGTTTAATTAATAAATGATTAATGACTTTTCATATCTGCTCCCACCACTAGATTTGTTAGATAATCTAACAGAAAAGAAAAACTGGGATCTCTTGGAGGTGGAGCAAAATAGGCAATTTTCCCATTTCTTACTTTAGTTGTAATGTGTGTTATTCTCCTTTCTTCATCCCTTCCTTGGTTTCAAATAGTAATCTCCCAATTCCTCTGTACCAAGATAAGAACTCCTCTAGTTGTAGGATTTGCAGTTCTACAAGAAGCAACTCTATAGATTTTATTGCATTTGGGAATACCAACATCTCTCAAATGGGATTCTTGACCTAGTCAGCAGGCAGACCATAACTACAGTCCATCCCTCTTACTACTGCAGAATAAACAGAATAAGTAAGGTCCAGAATTCCCCCCATTTCCTCACTGCGGTGAAAGCACTGTTTCTTGGCAGGTGTCGGAGAAAAGCCCGTGAAGAAACTCCGGTGTGTGCTGTTCCAAGTAGGATGGCTGGAGCGCCTGCACTCCCTTAGTATGGGATCCTGGTCATTATACTGGAGCAGCTTAAATAAAAAGGCGCAGAGTTTTCTGTGATCCATCGAGACCCTGGAGTAAACACAATGGCCTCCCTCCAGACAGAGGCAGAGGTTTCCTGCTGAGAAACATCCTTAACTGCACCGGTAACCAAAAAGAGCAAATAAAATAAGACCAAACTCGATCAAGAGCTCTAGCCAGCTGCAACCGAGCCCACGAATGGAGTCATGTGACTCCCCCTAAAGCAGTTTTCTAACACTACTATTACAAACTATGCGGAGTACAGCCAGTCTCGATACTGCAGGGTTTGTCTAAGATACTATGAGGGATACTGATATTTTATAAAACAAGCAGAGAAATGACAATAAATGATTATAAAATCCAGTAAATTAATTACCTGCTGACTATTTAGTTGCCTACCCTGGGGTCCTGTCTTTATCGGAGATGTGTGCAGAAGTGCGTGGCAGTGTTCCTTCAGGGCCTCACTGCATTGGGCAGAGAAAAGTGGAGAATGATGGTACCGAAGCCACCAGGCGACATTCAGGACTCCTGAAAAAGAAAAAAAAAAAAAGTGCGGGAATGGAGACAACAACCCTCTGTGTCCACCACGCCGGTAGTGCTGGATTTAAGATAGCCAGTGTTGGAGTCACGGGCAGCCTCCAGCCTCGTCTTCCGTCAGTGGAGTTTGGACTGCCTCCACAACAGAAGCAGTCAAGCTTGATGACCTCCTTGCAGAGTGCCTGGAGATCTTGCTCCTCCACGGTCGCCACGTTTCTCCAAAGTAAACACAGAAACACAAACGATGGTCAGCGAGACAGAGTACTGTACAGTAACACAGGGAGCAGAGAGCACAAGCATCACAACAACTGTCTCAGATGAAGAAGACAGAGCTGATATTAAAGACTCTGAAGTAAGACGGTCGCTCAACTGTCTGTGTCAAATCACATCAAGTTTTAAAAGCAGAACCACATCGAAACAAATAAAATATAGAAAATGTGTAGGACAGAATTGCAGATAGAAACTGCGTTTGTGTGTCAATGCTTTTAGCCATTCAACATAGTCACAGGTAGACATGGGACACTGAGCATGGTAAGGCCTATCAGCTGTTTTGCTTGCACCACTTACCAGAGATGCACCCTTTATTGACCCAATATCATTTATTCTGAGACCAGAAATGTTTTGGAATTTCATCAACAAAAACTGATAAGTCATTAGTCTCAGTCTCGTCATTCTCACTTGGCAGCTCAGATCTTGACCGTGTAACAGAGGTATCAATTATTTGTATTATATGTATTTATACTGGGTAAAAATAAATAATAAAAAAAAAAACTTTGCTTTTCCAATATTTAGCATCAAGTCTGTGTCTTCCCCCTTTTCTTGTCTAGGGAAACGTGTGTTTCATATGTTCTCTAAACATCTGTCTCTGTCCTTCATCCAAGACTACATGTGCAGCTGCAAACTGATCATCATAGTACACATAAGATACTGATATAGTTTCAGCTGGTATCTTTTGTACCACAATATGTTCATACATATTGTCAACACCATCTGGAGACAAATAAAACAATGTAAAAATGGAGGATTTCCCCAGTCAACCTTTGACAGAGCTCCATGTGACGCAAATTCTACTGGGTCTATTTTAAGTGGAAATCTCCCTATTCTAGGACTAGCAGCAGAAAAACCTGAATCTGTACATTGTGGGTTTAGACTGAAAGCTCCCAATAAGTCACATCCTAGTTAATTCACGGGGCAATGTGTGGAGACTAGAAACCGGTGTTTTACTGTTCTATTACCCAATTTCACCATCACAGCACTGCAGAAATGTTCTGAGAGCGGTAAGCCTGAAACAGACACTGTAAGAATTGTGTCTGTACTGACAGATATGGGTACTGAAGTGTTTCTTACTGTGAGACTCAAATGATCTTAAGGCAATGCTTTGGACATCTTTGTCCTTTGAGTCCGGATCGCTGCAAAAAGTCAGTGGCCTAAAACAAATATGAAAATTAAAATATCAAAGGGATCCGGGTTAAAGTAACCTGAAGGTCAACGAATACGGCGGTCCGTAATTCTTGAGGCAAGCGGTCTAATTAATTTACTTATAGTCACCTCGGGTACAGAGTCCTGGAGTCAGTAGAGCGCCTGAATTGACTCAGAATCACTCATTGGGATGACGGCGGCCGCCTCTGTCGGTTTCTGATCCTGTCTCTGAAAACTCTGGACCCAGAGGAATATTAGGATCTCGGTGGAACCTCCAAAACTGTGTTGTCGGATTTGCTTCTCTGCATTTAAAACTCTGACTAACTTAAAGAACCAACTTTCAAAAATTACCTGTATTTGTAATCATAAATGTAAAAAGACTTCCAGGTGGGCCCTGTGCGAACCGATTTGAAGACCCAGACCAATGTAATAAACAGACCTACACCCTTGATTTAGTTTCACAGAGATCTAGTGAACTAAGGTGCTTCACTTCAGACGGGTCTGGACATGTACTGGCTTAAGCAGATTGGAGGTTTGGAGTCTGGCAGTTTGAGGCTGTGGACAGGTGTCATATATAGATAACGAGGTCAAACAGGTGTCATTAATATAGAGGACCGGACACAGCCGAAAGCTCTCCCAGTTCTCTACATAGTCAGCGCAGACGGACCTGTCCTGCAGACAGCAGTGGAGCGAGAGGAGCTGAGGAAACGGCTCGCTCACTCATCGTTAAGTTGTCAGGGTGTCTTTTTTTTCCCCCGAACAGTGTCCAGAAGCGTACTGCAGTGCTTCTTCAGCCGGAGAATAGTGGGGAACGAAGGTGCCAAAGCCACCTGGCGACATCCAGAACACAGAGACCTGGAAAACAGGAGACCGTGGCATTACTCTTTAGGGTCAATACTTTTCAGTGTTTTACAAAAGAGGAACTCAAACCAGTTAGCAGAGGTGAAAAATGGCTGTGGTGGTGGAGGAGTCCTCTGCTTTTCCCAGCCACACTGACACTTCCAGACCCTCTCAGGTGCAGGAGTGGAGACGACGACCTTTTGTGTCTGCCGCGCCGGTAGCGCTGGAATTAAGACGGCGTGTTGGAGGAGTCACAGCCAGCCTCCAGCCTCGTCTTCCATCAGTGGAGTTTGGACTGTCTCTACAACAGCATCTGGATCTGCCGTAATAGCTTGGCGACCTTCAGGAGGGCTCGTTCCTCCGTGGTTGCCTCTGCGTAAAAACACAGACGATCACAACTGGCTCAGATAAAGAAGACAAAGTTCCCTATTAAAGAGTACAATAGGCTTCATTACCTGAATGTGGTCAATGATCACAGTGGTGATGGTTGCAGTGTGTTACAATATTCAAACAGCATGAAATCCTTGTTCACTGTAATTATGATGTTTCACATTATGCAGTAGACAGCATGAAGATCAAGGGTAATATGGATAAACTGAACTGTGAAGTCTGCAGACAAGAGAAATCTGCTCAGAGTAGAAACAGAACCTGATGCACGAGCAAAAGCAGTACTTGAACTAGTACATACTGACCTAGCTGCTCCTATAGATCCAGTGTCCAAAACAGGGTTGTAGATCCACTCTGGTGGTTACTGAGGATTACTCAGATGCAGTCTGTGAACTTTCTAAAAACTAAGGATGAAATCATAAAAGCTACTGAGTGATAGTACACGCTCTCCAAAGAGAGAGAGGAAAGCACCTCAGTACTTAGCTGACTGATTCAGATATTGGAGATCAGACACTGACCAACACTGACTACTGCTACAGGGTCTGTAATAAACCACAGAGCTTTAAAGAGATTCAACTAAATCAACATTCTGGGTTGACGCTATGAAAGGGGAGAGGACTTCCCTTATTGAAAATGACACATTTACTCTGACCCCTCTCCCAGAAGCTGAGCATGCAGCGAGGGGAAGGTGGGCCTAAGATTAAAAACTGTAGATGGAGCAGAAACGTTATCTAGATGAAAATGGCTTTACACTGAAATCAGGAGGATAACACTGATAATCTGGGTTGATGATCATTTACCAGTTTTCCTACACTTAGGATGGAGGCAGCAGCAACACAATCCCTGAATATCATTAAGAGTAGTAGTATTGAATGATGGTGTAGCAAAAGAATTTAGATCAATTCTAATAAGATTTTTAAAGCAGATTTTCTGAAGCTCCAATTACAAACCATGTGGAGGACAGACACAGTCTCCATACTGCAGGATTTGTCCGAGATACTATGAGGGACACTGATTTATTACTTTTTAAAACAAGCAGAGAAATGACAGAATAAATTATAAAATCCAGTAAATCATGTCAATCACTTACCTGCCCACTATCTGAAGCATCTGTCCCGCAGTCAGCAGTGGAGGTCAAAGAGCTGGGTAAACGGCTCGCTCAATCAACGGTAGGTGGGAAGGGGCAGAAGACTATGTCCAGAAGCGTGCAGCAGTGTTCCTTCAGGACCTTGCTGCTTCAGGGGACAATAATAGAGAATGATGGTACTGAAGGAGTCACACTGCCAATTCAATTCAGACTTTATTTATATAAGTAGTATGAGTGTAAGTAGGCGCTGGACAGAGATAATGTAGAGCTATAGCTAATGGAGCAGTTTATGAAGTAGGGGTGTGAGTAGGTGCTGGACATATGCTGTGTTCATATTAAAGTCCATGCTGATGAAGTATGTGTATGTACAGCAACGGAGTGTGGTAAGAGTGGATCATTGCAGAACTGTAACACAGCAGGGCAGTAGAGAGCCAGGCAGAGCAAACATCAGGGCACCACAGCACATGCAAAAAAAAAAAAAAAAAAAAAAGAAGAGGTGGTTACATGGAACATGGATGAATGGACACCTCCAGACTGGACGGCAGGGCATCTCATTACATGTGAAAGAGAGAGATAAAGGGGTTAAGATGGTTGTGTTGCTGAGTAGTGTGACAGGCCTGATACCAAGATGCAGCAACTGAACCAAAAAAGGGCAACTCCAGGAAGGCAGCTCAGGACATGAGGGGAGAGGGAGAAAAAGATGAAGATTAGAACAAGCTTTACGTTTAGTGAGAGACCTGTAGCAGAAATAGTTACAGACACAACCACAATAATAGTAATAAAAAGCCTGTAATCAGAGCAGGACAGAACAGTGGTGAACTGTAATCAGAGCAGGACAGAACACAGAACTGGAGAGTTCTCTGAAAGCTGGTGTAAAGAGAGAAGTTTTTCATCTAGATTTAAAGACTGAGAGTGTGTCTGACTCCCGGATATTAACAGGGAGCTTGTTCCAAAGTTGGGGGCTTTCTAAAAGAACGCTCTTCCTCCTGCACTGGTTTTTGAAATACGTGGGACTGATGATAGGCCAGCATCCTGCGAGCGGAGTGTACGTGGAGGGCTGTAAGGTGTAAGAAGTTCCTCCAGATAATGTGGGGTAAGGGCAGGTCCTTTGAGATTTTCCTATAAGATGTTCTAACTTACGGTGTCTACGGTGTCAAACGTAGCACTAACATCTAGTAGCACATGAGGTTTCAGTGCTATGGTTTTGTTGAAATCCAGACTGAAAAGCTTTATGAACACTGTTGTTCTGCAGAGAGGTGCACAGCTGCTTCAACACTACTTCTTCTGAAGTTTTGGTGAAGGGTAGATTAGAAATTGATCTAAAACTGGCAAGGTCACGGGGGTCCAGATTAGGCTTTTTAATAATGGGCTTCATGATCGCCAATTTATGAGATTTAGGTTTGAAGTCTATGCCAAGAGATGCATTAACTATGTCAATTAATGGTTTACCAACCTCTGGCAGTGCCTATTTAAACAACAGTGTTGGTACAGGATCTAATATACATAACCACGATTTAATGCACTGTCAAAACTGTAAGCCAGTTGCCCCATCTGGAGGCTGTTACTGAGAACACAGGGCCATTGTTCAGCAGTGCCAACACAGAATGAGGACATTTGAGTAGGACTCTGTTCTAGCGTCAACAGCACAAATGCCAACAGTGCCAGATAAATGCTCTTAAACAAGGACCCATTTCACATGCTACAGAATCTAACTAAGCTGAATGATGAGCTACTGGACACTGCATACCACCATGTTCCTGATCATAGCAGATCATATAGTGGTTGTGAAAGAGCAGAACTCTGATCCAACTGAGCGGAACTCATCCAAGTCCCGACACAATCTAGCCAACATTAGAGGATCTTCATCCTCTGCGTGTTGCATGTCTGACCTAGAGAAGGGGCTACAGCTGGAGGTTGACGCTGGTGTTTAGGTTTACAATAAGCAAGCAACTGTTCAATCTTGGTCAGTGTTTGTTGGAGCCTTTTACACATTTTGTGAGCATTAAGTGAAGCAGTTTTGTGCTTTTTACATTCGCCGGTTAACTCCAGGATCTTTCTCTCGGCCTCTCTAGCTCAAGTTTATACCCCTAGTATTGTTTTAGTACTAAAAGACATTTCTTTACTGAATTGTGTTCAATACCAGAGCCCAGAGCTGTTCTGCATCCTGTAACAGACCACTTGCTTTCAGTAGGAAAACCTTAACATGGAAAGTACAAAAGACCTCTTTTGTTCATTAACATGTTTTTTGACCATGTTGTTAATTATCTCTTCAAATTCAGAGTCAGTCCACTGGTGCATTTCAGTCCCACCCTTAACTAGTGTGCTATTCTTATAGTTAAGAGGATTCCAGGAATCTTTACCATATTTCTGAGCATTTTGACCTTTGAAAATGATGAGGTGACTAGTGAAACACCCAAACTACCAAAACAAACGTCTCAGAAACAGAGATGCTAACAGACACAAAACACTAGGTTTTACAAGTGACAAAACAGAAAACAGCTGCTGTAACCTTTAGCCTCTCTGAAAAGAGAAGTGACAGATATTCTTCCCTTGTTTCAGAGAGGCTAAAGGTTACAGCAGCAGTAACAGATATTCTTCCCTTGTTTCAGAGAGGCTAAAGGTTACTGACTTCTCAGTCTTAGGAAACCAGAATTTCTCTCTGGATTGAAATGGTGTTTACTCACGCACCAAATAGTAAATTCGGCATAAAGGAGGCAGATTCAGGAGTCAGGAGACTTGATCTTCAGTATAGACGAGTATATTGATGCACACAGACACGTAGGAATAAGTCATTGACAATGCTTTAGGGGTTAGAGATTGTATATTTAACAGCCCAAATTCAACACAAAAACTGCTTTTTAAAAATACTGCAAGGCTTGTCTGAGATACTTTGTCTGTAAAAAGTAAAATATCAGTTTCACTCAGAGAAATGACCATGATGGTTATAAAATCAAGTAAATCACAAATCACTTACCTGCCAACTATCCATCCACTAACCTGACTGGGAAGGGACAGTCAGTCCTGGCCTGGCCCCTTCTTGATGTTCCCAGAGAGAGAACGATAGACTCCTCCAGATCCTGGTGACGAATGGGGTCCAGAAACAGAATAGTGGAGAATGATGGTGCCGAAGTCGCCGGACGACGTACAGAACACAGGCACCTGAAAAAAAGGAGATTGTGGTGTTACTCGTTGAGAACTTTTCAGTGTTTAAAGGTAGAATCTCCAACAATGAGAACACCCCCCACCCCCCCCCCCCCGAAGAGTTGTCCTGACGGAGCAGGTGAAGGAAAGTGAAACCAACTGCGGTGGAGAAGCCCTTGGCTTTTTTCTGGCCACGCTGACACTCCAGGGTGCCTTTCCAGTGTGGGAGTGGAGACAACGACCCTGTGTTCATCTTCCGTCTGTGCAGTTTGGACTTCCTCTACAACAGCAGCTGGACCTGCCAGTCGAGCTGGACAACCTCCCTGCAGAGCGTCTGGTGAGCTCGTCCCTACGCAGTCATCATGTTCCCCCAGAGAAAACGTAGAGAAAGAAACACAAACGACGGTCAGTGAGACAGAGTACTGTACAGTAACACAGGGAGCAGAGAGCACAAGGATCACAACACCGGTCAAAGCTAATATTAAAGACCATTTGATAAAATTCATTCATAATATTGATACCATTAGCACCTCTATTGACGTTCACAGCTACGAGTAACCGCTTTCAGAGTTCAGGTATGGTCATTATACCATTCCTGATACAATTCTGATTGGAGCAACATTGTCAAGGCTATATTGCAGCACAATCTACAAATCATGTGTTACATGCTCTAGATCTTTAGGGTGAAATGGGAAGGAGATGGAGAAATCTATAAGGTTATTAATGAAAATACTAGTTGTCGAGCATTTAGCTTCAGAACCTGAGGTTTGGGTTGTGCATAGAACTGAACCATAAATTGTGGTGACTCTGCCACGACCACTTCCACATGAGTAACTGCAATAGAATAGAAATAGAATCTGAAGCAAAAACTAAAATACATACAAACTAAAAAATACAAAGTATACACCTTTATACTTCAAGTGCTAATAATAATAACTAAGCATCAATTTCACGTGTATAGTCTCTCTTTGGGAATTATAATATCTGCTCCCTTATCTTAGGACCTTTAAAATCTGTTCAAATTCATTTCTAAAACCTTTCTTTAAAATTTCTAAAATAATTCGGATCCCTTTACAAAGTTCTCTAGGTTTAACAGTAATAAATATCCTAACATTTTGTCTTAGAAACTTTGAATTTTAATAAATTTGGATCCCTGAAAGACTCTCAACTTTAAACAACCCTAAGAATCAAAATATTCCAAGACAATATCTTAATCTTCCAATTTAAAATAAATCTGGATCCCGAGATATTCCCAGTTCAGACAACTGAGACTGAAATGATCTTAAGGCAATGCTTTGGACATCCTCATCCTTTGAGTTCGGATCACTGCAACAAGTCAATGGTCTAAAACAAATGTGAAAATTAAAATAAAGGGATCCAGGTTAAAGTAACCTGAAGGTCTAAGAATACGGCGCTCCGTCTCCTCCCGTTTATTCTAATTTCGTAAGGCAAGCGGTCTAATTAATTTACTTACAGTCACCTCGGGTACAGAGTCACAGAGTCAGTAGAGCGCCTGAATTGACTCAGAATCACTCATTGGGATGACGGCGGCCGCCTCTGTCGGTTTCTGATCCTGTCTCTGAAAACTCTGGACCCAGAGGAATATTGGGATCTCGGTGGAACCTCCAAAACTGTGGTAGTGGGATTTGCTTCTCCACGCTTAAAGAATCAACTCGATCAGTCAGTCTTAGGAATGTACAGAAACACTTTAATCCTGCAGTAAACGTAACACTGGTGGAAGCCCTTAGAACTGCGTCTGACAAAAAACCTTGCTGTACAGTTACACTAAAATCTTGTTCAAAAGGTGCTGGCTAAGTTTTAAGTTCATAAATGCAAGACGACTCCGCTTCCAGGGGACCCTGTGTTAACCGATTTTATGATCCCCACCATTGTAATAAACAGACCTACACCCTTGATTTAGTTTCACAGAGATCTAGTGAACTAAGGTGGCCAGCAGTCATAACTTCATTGACGATGACTGCTTTAGAGGCTATAGATCATTACAATTACAAGCCATGACAGTCTCAATACTGCAGGATTTGAAATACTATGAGTGACACTGATTCATTACTTTTTACTACAAGTGACAGAATAAACGGGTGGAATCAAGTAAATCATGTAAATCACTTACTTGCCAACTATGCAGTTCACTAACCTGACAGTGTGACTGGGAGGGGCCAGTCAGTCCTGGCACCATCTTGATGTTCCCAGAGAGAACGATGGATCCCAGGCGGCTCAGGTGAAGCTCATCTCTGTGTTAGAGGACCGAACGCAGCTGAAAGCTCTCCCAGTTCTCTACAAACTGAGACAGACCTGTCCCACCGCCAGCAGTGGAGCGAGAAGAGCTGGGGAAACCCCTTCTTCAGGACCACGCTGCCCAGGACACGGGTACCTGGAAAACAAAGACCGTGGCATTACTCTTTAGGGTCGATACTTTTCAGTGTTTTACAAAAGAATCTTCAACAGTAAGAACACCGCCCTGAGGAGTCGTCCTCTGCGACTGAGCAGGTGAAGAGCTGAGGTTCTCGAACAAGTGAGTAGCGTGAAACGTGAAGAAATAACAGAAACCATGAAGATTCAGTAATACACAGATAAACACTGAAGCTACATTGCTAAGGAGGAAGCTAGCATAGCAACAGAACTAAGCCATTCCCAAACTAAATGAACAGCAGCTTACTTTGTGTCTCAGACTCAAAATTAAAGGCACCCACAGTCACACAGCTTGAGCAGTTTCTAAAGGTCAGTCTTCCAGAGGAGCTACAGAGCTTGGTCACACCGGCTCATTCACCCTGCACACTGCTGCAAGACCACGCTGCTGCTTTACAGCGGAGGCTCCTGATTGGCTGAGACTCCGCATTATATACTGACCAATGAGGCTGAAGCTGCGTAAATATTAAATAAGGGTACTAATTTAAGGAGCATTTGGACAGATCAAGGGTTGGAGAGCCACTCAGACATTTACTGAGGATTACTCAGATGCAGGCTGTGAACTTCCTGAAAACTAAGGGTGGAACAGTTAAAGCTACTGAGCGATGTTTGGACAATTCGTCTCCATATGGATCAGTAAAATGTATTTGTTCACATAATGGTTCAGAGTTCACAGCAACAGATTTAGTCATTGCTCTGTAAGCAGGGGATAAGGCGTGAGACCTCAGCAGCTATATATATGTATTCAATGACTCTACGTTGACAGAGAGAAAGCCTAACCTTTCAAAGAGGAGAGTATTTGGAGCAGCATGCTACACTTACCAACATGACAGATAGAAGCTAGAGTCAAAATGTAAAAGGGAGTCTTTGTAGGTACAACAAGAACAGTCCATCATACCTAGTCTACTATACAGACACAGGGAAAGTGCTTAAACACAGGCTTTTGAAATTTCATACAGAGTGTGTTAAACAACAGCAAACCCAGACTGACCAGTCAATGACGGCTGATGATCCCAATGTGAGACAGCCAACAGTGTTGATCAGACTCCAGAAGAGGTTCAAGAGTCTTAAACTGATGCTCAAGATGCATCAATTCTAAGGTTGTTCAAGACAGTCTCGATACTGCAGGGTTTGTCTGAGATACTATGAGGAACACGGAAATAATTTTAATACAAGCAGAGAAATGACAGAATAAATGATTATTAAAATAGAAAAACTATGTAAAATTACTTACCTGCCAACTATTCAGTTCACTAACATCAGGAACTCACTGCGATGGGAGGAGAATAAAACAGACAGAAACACAAACGACAGTCAGTGAGAGAGTACTGCACAAAATACAGGCGACCACGTGACTGCTTAAAACAAAGCTCTGTTGCGTCATTGCAGTCATGTTTCAAGTGTCAACTCCCTGGCGCCACTGTAGACCCGAGCAGAATGAGATGAATATAAACAGACATATAAACTAAAATATTAATTAATTAAAATCTGCTCAGAGTAGAAACAGAACCTGATCCACGAGCAAAAGCAGTACTTGACCTAGTACATACTGACCTAGCTGCTCCTATAGACCCAGTGTGCAAAAGAGGGTTGTAGATCCACTCTGGTGTTAACTGAGGATTACTCAGTGCAGTCTGTGAACTTCCTGAAAATGAAGGGTGAAAGTGTAAAAGCTACAGAGCGATGCTGGACTGATTCTTCTCCATATGGAACAGTAAATGTAGTTGTTCAGATAATGGAGTTCACAGCAAGGGATTTTCAGTCATTGATCAGTAAGAACTGCATAAGGCGTGAGACCTCAGCACCTTGATCACAACATCTAAAAACAGCAGAGAAAAACTGGAGAACCCTATTTAATATGGAAAGGTAAATGCTAGTAGAGATCAAATTACCTAAAGAATTCTAGACATCTGCTGTAATGACCACTGCAGTCATTCACAACAAGGACTTAAATAGCCACTAGGCTTAAAATGATAAACTCCATACAACAAGGATGTTAAAGCCAATTTTCTGACGTTATAATTATAAACTATGCAGGAGACAGACAGTCTCGATACTGCAGGGGTTGAGATACTATGAGGGACACGGATTTATTACTTTTTAATACAAGCAAAGAAATGAATAATAAATGGTTATAAAATTGAGTGAATCATGTAAATCACTTACCTGCCAACTATCCAGTTCACTGACATGAACGACGGACCCCAGACGGCTCAAGTAAAGCATCTCTGTGTAAGAGGACCAGACGCAGTCGAAAGGGTTAAGTCTATTATATAGACATGGAAGAGTGAGGGAGACGGTGATGAAGATGAAGACAGAGCTGATATTAAAGACTATAAAGTAGGGACGGTCGCTTGCTGCTCTGTGTGGAATCACGTGTCAAGCTTTTAAAGCAGGACCACATAGAAACAGCAGAAGGTGGTTGCTAAAGGGTTACAGTTAGTTAAAGGGAGTAGATCATAATCATTACTACTAATGGTCAGCAAGAATAACAGTTTATGACTGCAGGTGAGTTTGTTCACAGTACTGAAAGTGAATCCAGGGCAGTTTTAGTTATTATATATTAGAAAGGAGAAATAGGATGATTCAGCTTTAATAAAAGATTGTTTTGTATTCTGCATGACTACACTGAGTTAAAATTCTAATTTTGCATCATAAATATAAAATCAACTACAGCTACAAATTAACTTTTTAAAACACGACTTAAAGATTAGAAAGTAGAGATGTGGTTAAAGAATGCTGGGTACATGCAAATGAACAACTGAAGAAGAAGGGAGTCACTGCAGCAGTTTGGCAATATTTTGGTTTATAACCAGACGAACACAGAGAACCGTTAGATGTGAACAGTGTTACAAGTAGTCTATATAGAAAACGGATCACCACAAAGGGTGGAAATACTACTAATCTGCAAACACATCTCATCATCCAGCTCAGTTTGCTAAACTGGGTCTGACCCACAGAGAAGCAGCTCGCTGAATAAATAGACAAAAACAAATGCTTTCTCGAAATGCACAAAATACAAATGACAGCACAAAATGGCGAGTGCACGCTACAAGTGGAACCCGTTATATTGTGAAGGGACTGCCTCCATTCAACTCAGTCTAGAAAAAGTCATCATTCAGAGAAATGCCACAAACTTTGAAGTCTCAATTCGAGCTCCTAAGCCATAAGTACTTCAGTAAGACAGCGGTGCAGAGATGTAAAATAATGTTCAAGCTAAAGTTGTGCGTTTGATCAAGAGATCAAACTGGCGTTTACTGAGGATTACTCAGGTGCAGCCTGCGAACTTCCTAAAAACTAAGGATGAAATCATAAAAGCTACTGAGTGATAGCACACACTCCCCAAAGAGAGAGAGGAACGCACCTCAGTACTTAGCTGACTGATTCAGATATTGGAGATCAGACGCTGACCAACACTGACTACTGCTACAGGGTCTGTAATAAACCACAGAGCTTTAAAGAGATTCAACTAAATCAACATTCTGGGTTGAAGCTATGAAAGAGGAGAGGACTTCCCTCATTGAAAAATGACACATTTACTCTGACCCCTCTCCCAGAAGCTGAGCATGCTGTGAGGGGAAGGTGGGCCTAAGATTAAAAACTGTAGATGGAGCAGAAACGTTATCTAGATGAAAATGGCTTTACACTGAAATCAGGAGGATAACACTGATAATCTGGGTTGATGATCATTTACCAGTTTTCCTACACTGGCTCTACTTAATGATAGTGTTGTAGCAAAAGAAGCAGATTTTCTGAAGCTCCAATTACAAACCATGTGGAGGACAGAGTCTCCATACTGCAGGGTCTGTCTGAGATACTATGAGGGACACTGATATTACTTTTTAAAACAAGCAGAGAAATGACAGAATAAATTATTATAAAATCCAGTAAATCACTTACCTGCCCAATATCCAACGCATCCATCCCACAGTCAGCAGTGGGGCTTAAAGAGCTGGGTAAACGACTCGCTCACTCATCGGTAGGTGGGAAGGGGCAGAAGACTAGGTCCAGAAGCGTGCAGCAGTGTTCCTTCAGGACCTTGCTGCATCGGGGGCCAATCGTAGAGAATGAAGGTACTGAAGGAGTCACACTGCCAATTCAATTCAGACTTTATTTATATAGAGTCTTTCACAACAAATGTCCCAAAGCTCTTTAAACAACGGTGTTGGTACCGGATCTAATACACTGTACATGATGAGGATTTAGAGGAGTTCTAAAAGTACTGTAGGTATGCCATGGAGCTGGAGCAGCATTCTTCATTGTCTACAGCTGTGGTTTGGGATGGATATTGGATTTTTAGTCTAATATTCTCCAATGTATCAGTCGCTGCTACTAATTTCAGCAGGGATATCTGATCTAGTTTGTGTTTTACAGTTGGTAAGTTTAGTCACAGGATTGAAAAGGAATCTCTTCTAATATTTTAATTTAATAATAATTAGGGAGCCTGGGTTAACTCACTCAGCAATCCAAGACCTTTATAATCTTTGAAAGCTTCCGCTACCCAGACTAGACCAGTCAATAGCAGATAGTCCAGAGCAATGAGGTTCTGCAGAATCATCATTCTGTGGGAGGCTAAAGCTAAGCTGATGTTGCTCAACGCAAAAGCAGCGTTATTTATCAGTTGCTCCATTTGTCTTGTGAGGGTACAGACCTGATTCAGGGATTGACAGGGATGACACCATATTATGGAATTACAGCTCCTAGAGAGCTCTCTGCTGACAAGTTCAACCTGGAATACAGGTGCCACTCTGGTCAGTGCTGCCAGCTGTCAGGCTTAGTTTTTCTCGTTTACCTCTTATGGATGGATACAGGTATGCAAGGGTGCATCTGCCATTAAATCTAGAGAGCAATTCAGACCACATAGTGGTTCCACAGAGCCAGTATGTTCCTACTGGTGCGTTCTGTGTGGTTCTGTAGAACACACAAAGAAAGCATACAAGGGACACTGTCTGTCCCTTAGAAGAGGCTGTTATGGTGATGCCCAGTGTTGATATCTTCAAAACTGTCAAAACTGTAAGCCAGTTGCCCCATCTGGAGGCTGTTACTGAGAACACAGCCATTGTTCAGCAGTGCCGACACAGAATGAGGACATTTCACTGGGACACTCTGCTCTAGCGTCTGCGCCGCAAATTGCGACAGTGCCAGATAAGTGGCCTGTACTGCTCTTAAACATGGACCCATTTCACATGCTACAGAATCTAACTTGGCTGAATAAGCTGGATGCTGCATACCACCATGTTCCGGATTCAGACAGTAGGTCATAAAACCAGTGTCTTCATGCCCAGACAGGCTTGCTTGGATCACAAAGGTGCAGATATCAAGGCTGATTTCAAATTTGCAAAAGCAGTGGTTGTGTCTGTGTGCATAAGAGGGGCATGTTGCCCAGGGATAAAGCAGATCGTATAGTGGTTGTAAAAGTGCAGGATTCTGATCCATCTGAGTGGAACTCAAGTCCTACACAATCTAGCGTGTTGCATGACTGACCTAGAGAAGAGGCTACAGCTGGAGGTTGATGCTGGCGCAACTGTTCAATCTTGGTCAGTGATTGTTGGAGCCTTTTACACATTTTGTGGGCATTCAGTGCAGCCGTTTCGTGCTTTTTACATTCGCTGGTTAACTCTAGGTTCTTTCCCTCAGCTTTCTCCAGCTTATCCTTCAAATGCCCAAGTTTATAGCCCTAGTCTTGTTTTAGTACTTTAGTATTTTTGAGCATTTTGGCCTTTTAAAATCATGAGGTGACGTGACATACACCCAAACTACCAACACAACAAACTTCTCAGAAACAGAAATGGTAACAGCCACAAAAAACTAGGTTTTACAAGTGACAAAACTTCTCTCTTTTCAGAGAGGCTAAAGGTTACAGCAGCAGTAACATACTTCCCTGGTTTCAGAGAGACTAAAGGTTACAGCAGCAGTAACGGATATACTTCCCTTGTTTCAGAGAGGCTAAAGGTTCAGCAGCAGTAACATACTTCCCTTGTTTCAGAGACTGACTTACTGACTTCTCTGTCTCAGGAAACCAGAATTTCTCTCAGGTTTGAAATGGCGTTTATTCAAATAGTTAATTCAGCATACAGGAGACAGATTCAGTCAGGAGACTTGATCTTCAGTGTTGACGAGTATATTGATGCAGAGATGTTTGAGTACCTCATTGACAATCACTGCTTTAGGAGCTAGAGATCATATATTTAACAGCCCAAACTCAACAAGAGAACTGCTTTTACTCAATTTTTTAAAAGCGAACTTTCTGATGTTACAATTACAAACCACACGGGGCACAGACAGTCTCGATACTGCAGTGTTTGTCTGAGATACTTGTGTGAAACTGATGTTACTTTTTAATACAGGCAGAGAAATGACCAAAAATTGGTGGAATCGAGTAAATCACTTACCTGCCCACTATCCATTTCACTATCCTGACTGGGAAGGGCCAGTCAGTCCTGGCATAGCACCTTCTTGACGTTCCCGGAGAGAACGATAGACGAAGATGTTGATCCTGGTGTCTTCTTTCAAATGGTGTCCATAATGTCCGAATGATTGTGCTGAAGCTGCCGGACAATGTACAGGACACGGGCACCTGAAAAAAAGGAGATTGTGGTGTTACTCGTTGAACTTTTCAATGTTTAAAAGTAGAATCTTCAACAATGAAAACACTGCCCTGAGGAGTTGTCCTCAGTGACTGAGCAGGTGAAGGAGAATGAGAAGAGCTGAGGACATTGAACCGGTAAGCTGATTTTCTAATCAACTGTGGTGGAGAAACCCTTGGCTGATGCTCCAGGGTCCCTTTCCAGTGTGGGAGTTGAGACGACGCTGCGTCCATATCCCGTCGGTGCAGTTGGGACTGCCTCTACAACAGAAGCTGGATCTGTCAGTCAAGCTTGACGACCTCCCTGCAGAGCGTCTGGAGATCTCGTCCCTCCACGGTCGCCATGTTCCTCCAGAGTACACACAAAGACAAACACAAACGACGGTCAGTGAGACAGTACTGTACACATCCCTTTACAAAATTCTCTAGGTTAAGCAATACTGAGAATGAAATATCCTAAAATCTCTGGATCACTAAAAGATTCTCTGGTTTAAACAACCCTGAGAATCAAAATATTACAAGACAATATCTTAGAATCTTCCCATTTAAAACAAATCTAGATCCCGAGACTGAAATGATCTTAAGGCAATGCTTTGGACATAGTCGTCCTTTGAGTCCGGATCGCTGCAAAAAGTCAATGGTCTAAAACAAATGTGAAAATTAAAATATCAAAGGGATCCGGGTTAAGGTAACCTGAAGGTCTAAGAATATGGCGTCCCGTCTCCTCCAGTTTATTAGAAATTGGTAAGGCAAGCGTTCTAATTCATTTACACAGTCACCTCGGGTGCAGAGTCTCAGAGTCAGTAGAGCGCCTGAATTGACTCAGAATCACTCATTGGGATGACGGCGGCCGCCTCTGTCGGTTTCTGATCCTGTCTCTGAAAACTCTGGACCCAGAGGAACACTGGGATCTCGGTGGAACCTCCAAAACTGTGGTAGTGGGATTTGCTTCTCTAGGCTTAAAGAATCAACTCGATCAGTCAGTCTTAGGAATGTAGAGAAACACTTTAATCCTGCAGTAAACGTAACGCTAGTGGAAGACTTCAAAACAGAGTCTTTTCACTAAATGAATGATCTATATACAGCCTGATGAACAACAAGCTTCACTCCCTCTACCATTGATGAGGCCTTTTCATCTTGGAAAGAAAAAGGAGGAAATATCTTAAAGGATCTGTTTATTGATAAAAAGGTTTGAATCTTTTGAACTTAGAACTGAATTTAATCTTCAAGATCATTTTTTCAGGTATTTGCAGCTACGTAGTTTTGTGTCCACAAACTTCCTCGTCATTAGATACGGTTCTGAACGTCAACCCACAGATAAATGTAATTGGCACCATATCTGTTTCTGAACTCCTTTCATTTGAAACCCTTACAAGTATTAAAGCAGCAGTAGGTGGAGGATCCATCTGTCTATCAATATATTTACTGAATGGTGGTAAAATATTGTAGATAACTCCTCATCTACATGTTTAAACACTTGTACTCTGAAAGAATGGAAGAATTTATATAAATTCTAATAAGATTTTTAAAGCAGATTTTCCGACGTTACAATAAACCATGACAGTCTCAAAACTGCAGGATTTGTCTGAAATACTATGGATGACAGATATATTACTTTTTAATACAAGCAGAAAAGTGACAGAATAAAGGGGTGGAATCAAGTAAATCACTTACCTGCCAACTATGCAGTTCACTAACCTGACAGTGTGACTGGGAAGGGTTAGTCAGTCCTGGCCTGACACCTTCTTGATGTTCCCGGAGAGAACGATGGACCCCAGGCGGCTCAGGTGAAGCTCATCTCTGTGTTCGAGAACCGGACGCAGCAGAAAGTTCTCAGAGTTCTCTATATACTCAGCGCAGACGGACCTGTCCCACAGCCAGCAGTGGAGCGAGAAGAGCTGGGGAAACTGCTCGCTCACTCATCTGTAAGTGGGCAGGGGGCCGAAGACGATAATGCTGGCGCCTGGCTTTTTCTTGAACAGTGTCCAGAAGCAGACGGCAGTGATTCTTCAGGACCACGCTGCATCAGGAGGAGAATAGTGGAGAACGATGGTGCCAAAGCCACCTGGTGACGTCCAAGACACGGGCACCTGGAAAACAGGAGACTGTGGCATTACTCTTTAGGGTCAAAACTTTTCAGTGTTTTACAGAAGAATCTCCAACAGTGAGAACACCACCCTGAGGAGTTGTCCTCGGTGACGGAGCAGGTGAAGAGCCGAGGTCCCACACAGACACTCAGGTGTAGGAGTGGAGGTAACGACCCTCTTTGTCTGCTGCGTCGGTAGTGCTAGATGGTCACGTTAGAGGAGTCACTAGCAGCCTCCAGCCTCGTCAGCAAAGTTGGACTGCCTCTAAAACAGCAGCTGGATTGGCCGTACAAGCTTGACAACCTCCTGGATAGCTCGTTCCTGCGCAGTCGCCTCTGAATAAAAACAGACAGAAACGCAATAACAGGGAGCAGAGAGCACAAGGGTCACAACAAGAAGATAAAGCTAATAAAAATAAAACATGGCCACAAAAATGGTACCAAGTTCACCAACTGAACTGTGAAGTCTGCTCAGAGTAGAAACAGAACCTGATGCACGAGCAAAAGCAGTACTTGAACTAGTACATACTGACCTAGCTGCTCCTATAGATCCGGTGGGGGTGGGTATGAAAAAAAGGTTCCGCAGCAGACACTCCTGTGAGTCAGTCAAGACACTAAAAACACAGAGACTGATTATGTTCTAGATACTGTTGTATTGAAGGAGACTGGGTTGACCATGAGGCTGAAGCATGGAGCACTGGGCATTAGAAATATGACAGCGTTATAGGTGAATGATGAATAAGTGAAGAAGAATTGAGGACAGGCTGAAGAATAAAGACTCTGAATGAAGTCATTTAGTAGCACTACGATATAGACCTGGAACCTTTCTGAACTTTTATTTAATATTGTGCATGTATTCTGTTTATTTCAAAGAGAGGTGTGTATACGCTCAACAGGCAGGAGAAACAAAGCTAATAATTCACACTCTTGATAAACTAGCTTAAGATAACAGTGTTTACAACAATTTAAAAACTTCACACAAGCTTCTAGCAAGACACAAGCTTTAACCTGCCTCTGACCGTGTCCACAGGTTAAACTATGGGGTTTTAGCGCCCCCACAAGGACAAAAAGAGGAATAGCAACAGCCTCTGAGCAGTAGTTCTGTACTGTAACTCACTGCATCAGGAGAAGAATAGTAGAGAAGCATTGTGTCAAGGGAAGCCCTCTCGGTGCAGGAGAGGAGACGAGAGGGCTTCCCTTGACACAATGCTTCTCCTGTATTCAATGACTCTACGCTGACAGAGAGAAAGCATAACCTTTCAAAGAGGAGAGTATTTGGAGCAGCATGCTACACTTACAAACATGACAGATAGAAGCTATAGTCAAAATGTGAAAGGGAGTCTTTGTAGGAACAACAAGAACAGTCCATCATACCTAGTCTATTATCCAGACACAGGGAAAGTGCTTAAACACAGGCTTGTGAAATTTCATACAAAGTGTGTTAAAGAACAGCAAACCCAGACTGACCAGTCAATGACAGCTGATGATTCCAAGGGGAGAGAGGTGTGTACCCCCCATTCCAACAGTGTTGATCAGACTCCAGAAGAGGTTCAAGAGTCTTAAACTGATGCTCAAGATGGTGCTGAAACAGAGGGAGACCGACACAGTACACACTTTTCAAAGAGAGATAGGAAAGCACCTCAGTACTTACTGACTGGGTGTCAGATATTGAAGATCAGACACTGACCAAATTAATTTTAATACAAGCAGAAAAATGACAGAATAATTGATTATTAAAATAGAAAAACTATGTAAAATTCACTAACGTCAGGAACTCGCTGCGTCAGGAGGAGAACAGTAGAGCCAAGGATAGTCGCCTTACGAAGTCTAGGACACAGCATCTGGAAAACAGGAGACAGTGGTGTTACTCTTTGGGCTCGATACTTTTAAGTGGTTTTCAGTAGAATCTCCATCAATGAGAACACTCCCCTGAGGGGTTTCCTTGAGGGATGAAGCAGATGAAAGCTGAGGACCTCAAACTGGTTGGAAGAGATGAAAATCAGCTGTGGTGGTGATGCTTCGTTTCAAGCGTGTGAATTCCCCGGTCCCACTGTAGAGTTAAATATAAACAGACACGAGAGATTACATAAAAACTAACGTTCAATTAAAAGAACACACACAGGCAGACATCACTGTATGGTTTCAGTTTGGACAAAGCTTATAGAAACACAAGTGACTCAGGCAATGGAGGTAAAGCTGAGAAGCCTCGACTCATCTCCCAGAAGCTCCGACAAAAGATTGAAATTTAGCGCTGTACGACATTAAGTAGTCAAGGGAAAGTTTTCAGAAGATCATTAATTTGGATCTACAGTCAAAAACTCCTTACTGGTTCGTATAATGGCTAAAAATCTCAGACAATTTCCATACAAGGGAAGAAACAGGCCTAGCAGATCAACCTCACCATCTAAGCTAACAGACATGGAGGGATGAAGAGATTCTCTGTGCTTTGAAAACGGACATCTCCGAGCTTCTCTGGTCAGAACTCAAGTTCACACTCGCTGAAGAGTTCGAAGGCATAGAAGCAAAACCGCAGAAGTAGTGAATAACAGAACTCTGCTCCGCTCCGACTTTCAAGCACTGTATCATAATAAGAAAAGGAAAAATAATGTACAGTTATGAAGTAGGAGTGTGAGTAGATGCTGGACATTTGCTCAGTGTTTATGTTAAAGTCCATGCTGAGTAGCGGGACAGGCCTGATACCAAGACGCAGGAACTGAACCAAAAAAGGGCAACTCCAGGCAGGCAGCTCAGGACATGAGGGGAGAGAGAGAAAAAGATGAAGATTAGAACAAGCTTTACGTTTAGTGAGAGACCTGTAGCAGAAATAGTTACAGACACAACCACAATAATAGTAATCAGAGCAGGACAGAACACAGAACTGGAGAGTTCTCTGAAAGCTGGTGTAAAGAGAGAAGTTGTTCATCTAGATTTAAAGACTGAGAGTGTGTCTGACTCCCGGATATTAACAGGGAGCTTGTTCCAAAGTTGGGGGCTTTATAAAAGAACGCTCTTCCCCCTGCACTGGTTTTTCTAATACGTGGGACTGATGATAGGCCAGCATCTTGCGAGCGGAGTGTACGTGGAGGGCTGTAAGGTGTAAGAATTCCTCCAGATAATGTGGGGTCAGACCATTGAGAGATTCATATGTTAGAAGTATTTTATAATCTGTACTGAATTTAACAGGTAACCAGTGTAAGGATGAAAGAACTGGACTAATATGATCAGATTAAAAAAATGACACATTTACTCTGACCCCTCTCCCAGAAGCTGAGCATGCAGCGAGGGGAAGGTGGGCCTAAGATTAAAAACTGTAGATGGAGCAGAAACGTTATCTAGATGAAAATGGCTTTACACTGAAATCAGGAGGATAACACTGATAATCTGGGTTGATGATCATTTACCAGTTTTCCTACACTTAGGATGGAGGCAGCAGCAACACAATCCCTGAATATCATTAAGAGTAGTAGTATTGAATGATGGTGTAGCAAAAGAATTTAGATCAGTTCTAATAAGATTTTTAAAGCAGATTTTCTGAAGCTCCAGTTATAAACCATGTGGAGGACAGACGGTCTCCATACTGCAGGGTTAGTCTGAGATACTGATATTCCTGTTTAAAACAAGCAGAAAAAATTATTATTAAATTCAGTTAATAATGTAAATTATTACCTGCCCACTATCCAGCTGCCTAATCTAGGGTCCTGTCTTTTTCCGAGTGGTGTCCAGAAGTGTGTGGCAGTGCTCCTTAAGGGCCTCACTGCATCATGTAGAGAAAAATGGAGAAAGTTGGCAATGTCCAGGACTCCTGGAGGGGGAAAAGAAAAAAAAAAAAAAAAAAAAAAAAACATTTTAAAGAAAAAGGTGAAGTTGAAGAACTGATAACCTCACACCAGTAAATTTAGATGAAAAGCAGCTGTGGTGATGGAGGAGCCCTCTGCTTTTCCAGGCCACGCCGACGGCCCCAGGCCCTTTCTGGTGCAGGAGCGGAGACAACAACCCTCTGTGTCCGCCATGCCGGTAGTGCTGGATTTAAGATGGCCATCATTGGAGAAGTCACGAACAGACTTCAGCCTCGTCTTCCGTTAGAGTTTGGACTGCCTCTACAACAGCAGCAGTCAAGCTTGATGACCTCCTTGCAGAGCGTCTGGAGATCTCGCTCCTCCGCGGTCACCAAGTTACTCCAGAGTAAACACAGACAAACGCAAACAACGGTCAGTGAAAGTACTGTACAGCAAAACAGGGAGCAGAGAGCACAAGCATCACAACAACCGTCTCAGATGAAGACAGAGCTGATATTAAAGACTATAAAGTAGGGACTCAACTGTTCGTGTCGAATCAGTTTTAAAAGCAGAGCCGCATCAAAAAAAAAAAAAAGATTATATATATATATATAAAATGTGTAGGATAGAATTACTGCGTTTATATATCAATTATTTTAGCCATTCAACATGGTCACAGGTAGACATAGGACATTGAGCATGGTAAGGCCCATCAGCTGTTTTGCTTGCTGGGGGGGATAAATATATCTCTATATATAGTAGATACCTTTATACTTAATAAAGCGCTACTAATCATAACTGTAACTATGTATTAATGTCACGTGTATAGTCTGAACTCTGGGTATTATAAACCCCCTTGTCTTAGAACCTTCAAAATGTCTAATTTGAACAGCCCTGGAAAACATTTATTTCCAAAACCTTGCTTTAGAACCTTTGAATTTTCTAAAAAAATAAAAAAATAAAATAAGTGCAGATCCCTTTACAAAATTCTCTAGGTTGAACAGTAATGAATAATTAAATGTCCTAAAAATTTAATTTGTAATAAATTTGGATCCCTGAAAAATTTAAACAACCCTGAGAATAAAAATATTTTAAGACAATATCTTAGAATCTTTTTAGAATCTTAGAATTTAAAACAAATCTGAATCCTGACATATTCCCAGTTCAGACAACTGAGAGACTGAAATGATCTTAAGGCAATGCTTTGGACATCTTCATCCTTTGAGTTCGGATCACTGCAACAAGTCAGTGGCCTAAAAAGAATGTGAATATTAAAATATCAAAAGGGATCCAGGTTAAAGTAACCTGAAGGTCTAAGAATACGGCGTCCCGTCTCCTCCTGTTTATTCTAAGTAAGGTAAGTGGTCTAATTAATTTACTTACAGTCACCTCGGGTACAGAGTCTCAGAGTCAGTAGAGCGCCTGAATTGACTCAGAATCACTCATTGGGATGACGGCGGCCGCCTCTGTCGTTTTCTGATCCTGTCTCTGAAAACTCTGGACCCAGAGGAATATTGGGATCTCAGTAGAACCTCCAAAACTGTGGTAGTGGGATTTGCTTTTCCGCGCTATAAGAATCAACTCGATCAGTCAGTCTTAGGAATGTAGAGAAACACTTTAATTCTGCAGTAAACGTAACGCTGGTGGAAGACTTCAGAACTGAGTCTGACAAAAAAAGAAAGAAAAAAAAAAAGAAAAAGAAAAAAGAAAAAAATATTGCCGTACAGATTAGAAGAGCCTCTTCACTAAATGAATGATCTATATACAGCCTGATTAACAACATCGTTCACTCCCTCTACCATTGATGAGGCCTTTTGATCTTGGAGAGAAAAAGGAGGAAATGTCTTAAAGGATCTGTTTATTGATTAAAGGTTTGAATCTTTTGAACTCAGAACTGAATTTAATCTTCAAGATCATTTTTTCAGGTATTTGCAGCTACGTAGTTGTGTCTACAAACTTCCTCGTCATTAGATACAGTTCTGAACGTCAACCCACAGATAAAAAATGTAATTGGCACCATATCTGTTACTGAACTCCTTTCATAGGAAACCCTTACAAGTATTAAAGCAGCAGTAGGTGCAGGATCCATCTGTCAATCAAAATTCAGACGGGTCTGGACATGTACTGGCTTAAGCATGTTGGAGGTTTGGAGTCAAACTGTTTGAGGCTGTGGACAGGTGTCTTTTATACAGATAACGAGGTCAAACGGGTGCCAAATTACAGACCTCTCATCTCTCTAAATAGGAGAACTTGCACAATCAGTGGCTGACTAAATACTTTTTTTGCCCCACTGTATATTTTATGTAAATTTTTCCCCGTTGTATACGCACACACAAATATATTTATCCATCAGCCCAAACTCAATGCAAAACTGATTGTACTCAGAAAGATGGAAGAACTTAAATTTAATATGATTTTTAAAGCAGATTTTCCGATGTTACAATTACAAACCATGACAGTCTCAATACTGCAGGATTTGTCTGAGATACTATGAGTGACACTGATATATCACTTTTTAATACAAGCAGAAAATGGACAGAATAAATGGGTGGAATCAAGTAAATCATGTAAATCACTTACCTGCCAACTATGCAGTTCACTAACCTGACAGTGTGACTGGGAAGAGCCAGTCCGTCCTGGCCTGGCACCTTTTTGATGTTCCCGGAGAGAATGATGGACCCCAGACGGCTCAGGTGAAGCTCACCTCTGTGTTAGAGGACCGGACGCAGCCAAAAGCTCTCCCAGTTCCCTATATAGTCAGCACAGACGGACCTGTCACGCAGCGGAGCGAGAAGAGCTGAGGAAACGGCTTGTTCACTCATCTGTAAATGGTCAGGGGGTAGAAGACGATGATCCTGGTGTCTGGCTTTTTCCAAACAGTGTCCAGAAGCGTACGGCAGTGCTTCTTCAGGGCCACGCTGCAGCAGGCGGGGAATAGTGGAGGCTGAAGCCTGGAGTTCTGGTCATTAGAAATATGACAGCGTTATGGGTGAATGATGAATAAGTGAGGAAGAATTGAGGACAGGCTGAAGAATAAAGACTCTGAAATAAACAGAAAACAATTCAGAAAGGTTCCAGGTCTATATCCTAGTGCTACTAAATGACTTCATTCAAAGAGAGTGTATGCGCTCAACAGGCAGAAGAAACAAAGCTAATAATTACCACTCAAAGCTTCTAGCAGGACACCAGCTTTAACCTGCCTCTGACCGTTTCCACAGGTTAAACTATGGGGTTTTAGCGCCCCCACAAGGATGAAAAGAGGAACAGCAACAGCCTCTGAGCAGTAGTTCAATAAACACCAGGAAGTTGAGTAAGAACACAAATTTAGCACATATCCACAGAATTACACCATCCATACTAACCTAAAACAGCTCAGTAGTGTGAAACATTTGAAGAAATAACAGGAACCATGAAGATTCAGTAATACATAGGTAAACACTGAAGCTACATTGCTAAGGAGGAAGCTAGCATAGCAACAGAACTAAGCCATTCCCAAACTAAATAAACAGCAGCTTACTTTGTGTCTCAGACTCTAAATTAAAGGCACCCACAGCCACACAGCTTGAGCAGTTTCTAAAGGTCAATCTTCCAGAGGAGCTACAGAGCTCGGTCACACCGGCTCATTCACCCTGCACACTGCTGCAAGACCACGCTGCTGCTTTACAGCGGAGGCTCCTGATTGGCTGAGACTCATTATATACTGACCAAATGAGGCTGAAGCTTCGTGAATATTAAATGAGGTCACTGATTTAAGGAGCTTTTGGACAGATCCTGGGTTGGAGATCCACTCAGACATTTACTGAGGATTACTCAGATGCAGGCTGTGAACTTCCTGAAAACTAAGGGTGGAACAGTTAAAGCTACTGAGTGATGTTTGGCCGATTCGTCTCCATATGGATCAGTAAAATGTATTTGTTCACATAATGGTTCAGAGTTCACAGCAACAGATTTAGTCATTGCTCTGTAAGCAGGGGATAAGGCGTGAGACCTCAGCAGCTATATATATGTATTCAATGACTCTACGTTGACAGAGAGAAAGCCTAACCTTTCAAAGAGGAGAGTATTTTGAGCAGCATGCTACACTTACAAACATGACAGATAGAAGCTAGAGTCAAAATGTGAAAGGGAGTCTTTGTAGGTACGACAAGAACAGTCCATCATACCTAGTCTACTATCAAGACACAGGGAAAGTGCATGCAATTTCACAAGCCTATGTTTAAGCAAAGTGTGTTAAAGAACAGCAAACCCAGACTGACCAGTCAATTACAGCTGATGATCCCAAGGTGAGAGGTGTGTACCCCCCATTCCAACAGCCAACAGTGTTGATCAGACTCCAGAAGAGGTTCAAGAGTCTTAAACTGATGCTCAAGATTCTGCTCAAACAGAGGGAGACAGACATAGTACACACTTTTCAAAGAGAGATAGGAAAGCACCTCAGTACTTTAAAGATCAGACACTGATCAGAACTGACCACTGCTACAGGGTCTGTAATGTACCACAGAGCTTTAAAGCCACAGTTCTGAGTTGACGCCATGAAAGAGGAGAGGACTTCTCTCACTGAAAATGACATTTACTCTGACCGCTCTCCCAGAAGCTGAACATGTTGCATGATTATCTGGATTAAAATGACTTGACCGAACCCAGCTCCCCATTGGTTTACAAACACACTGATATCAAGAGGATAATACTAATTTACCAGTTTTCCTACACTTAGAATGGCAGCAGCAACAATCTCTGAATAGTGTTGGTGCATTCAAAGAATTTGTCTCAATTCTAATAAGGTTGTTAAAGACAGTCTCGATACTGCAGGGTTTGTCTGAGATACTATGAGAAATACTGAAATAATTTTAATACAAGCAGAAAAATTACAATAAATTATTATTAAAATAGAAAAACTATGTAAAATTACTTACCTGCCAACTATTCAGTTCACTAACATCAGGAACTCACTGCGATGGGAGGAGAATAGTAGACAATGATTGCGCCGAAGGCATCATGCTGCCGCAGTGCCAAGGGAAGTCCAGGACACGCTATCTGGAAAACAGTAGACCGCGGTATTACTCTTTGGGCTTGATACTTTTAAGTGGTTTTCAGTAGAATCTCCATCAATTGGTTGACCTCTGTCTGGAGAGCTCGTTCCTCTGCAGTCGCCATGTTCCTCCAGAATAAAACAGAGACAGAAACACAAACGACAGTCAGTAAGAGAGTACTGCACAAAATGCAGGCGACCACGTGACTGCTTAAAACAAAGCTCTGTTGCGTCATTGACATGCAGTAACGTTTCAAGCGTGTCAACTCCCTGGTGCCACTGTAGACCCGAGCAGAACGAGATGAATATAAACAGATATATGAACTAAAATATTAATTAATTAAAATCTGCTCAAAGTAGAAACAGAACCTGATCCATGAGCAAAAGCAGTACTAGTACATACTGACCTAGCGGACCCCAGACGGCTCAAGTAAAGCATCTCTGTGCAAGAGGACCAGACGCAGGCGAAAGGGTTAAGTCTATTATATAGACATGGAAGAGTGAGGGAGACGGTGATGAAGATGAAGACAGCTGATATTAAAGACTATAAAGTAGTGACGGTCGCTTGCTGCTCTGTGTTGAATCACGTGTCAAACAGCAGAAGGTGGTTGCTAAAGGGTTACAGTTAGTTAAAGGGAGTAGATCATAATCATTACTACTAATGGTCAGCAAGAATAACAGTTTATGACTGCAGGTGATGTGCAGATGTTCACAGTACTGAAAGTGAATCCAGGGCAGTTTTAGTTATTATATATTAGAAAGGAGAAATAGGATGATTCAGCTTTAATAAAAGATTGTTTTGTATTCTGCATGACTACACGGAGTAAAAATTCTAATTTTGCATCATAAATATAAAATCAACTACAGCTACAAATTAACTTTTTAAAACACGACTTAAAGATTAGAAAGTAGAGATGTGGTTAAAGAATGCTGGGTACATGCAAATGAACAACTGAAGAAGAAGGGAGTCACTGCAGCAGTTTGGCAATATTTTGGTTTATAACCAGACGAACACAGAGAACCGTTAGATGTGAACAGTGTTACAAGTAGTCTATATAGAAAACTGATCACCACAAAGGGTGGAAATACTACTAATCTGCAAACACATCTCATCATCCAGCTCAGTTTGCTAAACTGGGTCTGACCCACAGAGAAGCAGTTCGCTTAATTAATAGACAAAAACAAATGCTTTCGCGAAATGTACAAAGTACAAATGACAGCACAAAATGGCGAGTGCACGCTACAAGTGGAACCCGTTATATTGTGAAGGGACTGCCTCCATTCAACTCAGTCTAGAAAAAGTCATCATTCAGAGAAATGCTACAAACCTTCAAGTCTCAATTCGAGCTACTAAGCCATAAGTACTTCAGTAAGACAGCGGTGCAGAGATGTAAAATAACGTTCAAGCTAAAGTTGTGCGTTTGATCAAGAGATCAAACTGGCGTTTACTGAGGATTACTCAGGTGCAGCCTGCGAACTTCCTAAAAACTAAGGATGAAATCATTAAAGCTACTGAGTGATAGCACACACTCCCCAAAGAGAGAGAGGAACGCACCTCAGTACTTAGCTGACTGATTCAGATATTGGAGATCAGACGCTGACCAACACTGACTACTGCTACAGGGTCTGTAATGAACCACAGAGCTTTAAAGAGATTCAACTAAATCAACATTCTGGGTTGAAGCTATGAAAGAGGAGAGGACTTCCCTCACTGAAAATGACACATTTACTCTGACCCCTCTTCCAGAAGCTGAGCATGCAGTGAGGGGAAGGTGGGCCTAAGATTAAAAACTGTAGATGGAGCAGAAACGTTATCTAGATGAAAATGGCTTTACACTGAAATCAGGAGGATAACACTGATAATCTGGGTTGATGATCATTTACCAGTTTTCCTACACTTAGGATGGAGGCAGCAGCAACACAATCCCTGAATATCATTAAGAGTAGCAGTATTGAATGATGGTGTAGCAAAAGAATTTAGATCAATTCTAATAAGATTTTTAAAGCAGATTTTCTGAAGCTCCAATTATAAACCATGTGGAGGACAGACAGTCTCCATACTGCAGGGTCTGTCTGAGATACTGATATTCCTGTTTAAAACAAGCAGAAAAAATGATTATTAAATTCAGTTAATAATGCAAATTATTACCTGGCCACTATCCAGCTGCCTAATCTAGGGTCCTGTCTTTTTCCTAGTGGTGTCCAGAAGTGTGTGGCAGTGCTCCTTAAGGGCCTCACTGCATCATGTAGAGAAAAGTGGAGAAAGCTGGCAATGTCCAAGACTCCTGGAGGAAAAAAAAAAAAAAAAAAAAACATTTTAAGGAAAAAGGTGAAGTTGAAGAACTGATAACCTCACACCAGTAAATTTAGATGAAAAGCAGCTGTGGTGGTGGAGGAGCCCTCTGCTTTTCCAGGCCACGCCGACGGCCCCAGGCCCTTTCTGGTGCAGGACTCGAGACAACAACCCTCTGTGTCCGCCATGCCGGTAGTGCTGGATTTAAGATGGCCATCGTTGGAGGAGTCACGAACAGACTCCAGCCTCATCTTCAGTTAGAATTTGGACTGCCTCTACAACAGCAGCAGTCAAGCTTGATGATCTCCTAGCAGAGCGGCTGGAGATCTCGCTCCTCCGCGGTCACCAAGTTACTCCAGAGTAAACACAGACAAACGCAAACAACGGTCAGTGAAAGAGTACTGTACAGCAAAACAGGGAGCAGAGAGCACAAGCATCACAACAACCGTCTCAGATGAAGACAGAGCTGATATTAAAGACTATAAAGTAGGGACTCAACTGTTCGTGTCGAATCAGTTTTAAAAACAGAACCGCATCAAAAAAAAAAAAAAATTATATATATATGTCACAACATGGTCACAGGTAGACATAGGACATTGAGCATGGTAAGGCCCATCAGCTGTTTTGCTTGCTGGGGGGGATAAATATATCTCTATATATAGTAGATACCTTTATGCTTAATAAAGCACTACTAATCATAACTGTAACTATGTATTATGTCAGTCTATGTGTTATGTATAGTCTGAACTCTGGGTATTATAAACCCCCTTGTCTTAGAACCTTCAAAATGTCTAATTTGAACAGCCCTGAAAAACATTTATTTCCAAAACCTTGCTTTAGAATCTTTGAATTTTCTAAAAAAATAAGTGCAGATCCCTTTACAAAATTCTCTAGGTTGAACAGTAATGAATAATTAAATGTCCTAAAAACTTAATTTGTAATAGATTTGGATCCCTGATTTAAACAACCCTGAGAATAAAAATATTTCAAGACAATATCTTAGGATCCAGATTTATTTTAAATTCTAAGATTCTAGAAAGATTCTGAGATATTCCCAGTTCAGACAACTGTGAGACTGAAATTATCTTAAGGCAATGCTTTGGACATCTTCATCCTTTGAGTCCGGATCGCTACATAAAGTCAATGGTCTAAAACAAATGTGAAAATTAAAATATCAAAGGGATCCATGTTAAAGTAACCTGAAGGTCTAAGAATACGGCGTCCCGTCTCCTCCTGTTTATTTTAAGTAAGGCAAGCGGTCTAATTCATTTACTTACAGTCACCTCGGGTACAGAGTCTCAGAGTCAGTAGAGTGCCTGAACTGACTCAGAATCACTCATTGGGATGACGGCGGCCGCCTCTGTCGGTTTCTGATCCTGTCTCTGAAAACTCTGGACCCAGAGGAATATTGGGATCTCAGTAGAACCTCCAAAACTGTGGTAGTGGGATTTGCTTCTCCGTGATTAAAGAATCAACTCGATCAGTCAGTCTCAGGAATGTAGAGAAACACTTTAATCCTGCAGTAAACGTAACGCTGGTGGAAGACTTCAGAACTGAGTTTTTTCACCAAATGAATGATCTATATACAGCCTGATGAACAACAAGCTTTACTCCCTCTTCCATTGATGAGGCCTTTTCATTTTGGAGAGAAAAAGCAGGAAACGTCTTAAAGGATCTGTTTATTGATCAAAGGTTTGAATCTTTTGAACTCAGAACTGAATTTAATCTTCAAGCTCATTTTTTCAGGTATTTGCAGCTACGTAGTTTTGTGTCCACAAACTTCCTCGTCATTATTAGATAAGGTTCTGAAGGTCAACCCACAGATAAAAAATTTAATTGGCACCATATCTGTTACTGAACTCCTTTCATATGAAACCCTTACAAGTATTAAAGCAGCAGTAGGTGCAGGATCCATCTGTCCATCAATATATTTACTGAATGGTGGTAAATATTGTAGATAACTCTTCTCATCTACATGTTTAAAACATTATAATTCAGTTTAAAATAGTGCATTCCTCACACTGGACTAAGGCAAGGCTGGCAGAATTTGTTTAAAACATGAATCTAATGGGAGATAGAGGTCAAACAGAATCAACAACACAGGCACACGTTCTGGTTTTGTCTAAAAATGACGGTCTTTTGGAATTATGTTTTCTTCTTTTCAGGAGTTTTCAAACAGCCGATTCACCTTCCCCTACTTCAGCAATATTCGGGGTGACTCCTCAAGGGCTTTATCTGGGGAAATCTTGTTCAAAAGGTGCTGGCTAAGACTGCTTAGATTACTTCAAGATTACTCCTACCTAAAATTGGGTGCAGTGGTAAATTTAATACTACTTGGCAACCTGTCTTGACATAAATAGACAATATGGACTCCAAGGATTAATTGGCTGGTTAGCACCCAGTTTAAATCTATTTCACTATTTAAAATTCTGCAGTCATTTACATTTACTCTCTTACCCTTTGTGTTTCTTTGGACACTTGTATGTGCTTTTATAACTTCATATTCAGAACTTACCTGTATTTTTACAGTTAGAGCTTTAAGTTTATCATAAATATAAAAAGACTCAGCTTCCAGGGGATCCTGTGTGAACAGATTTTATGACCCCCCACCAATCTAATAAACATACATACACCCTTGATTTAGTTTCACAGAGATCTAGTGAACTACAGCGGTTAGTAATCATAACTTCATTAACAATGACTGCTTTAGGGGCTAGAGATTGTATATTTAACAGTTAAAATTCAATGCAGAACTGCTTGTACTCGGAAAGATGGAAGAATTTATATACATTCTAATACGATTTTTTTAAGCAGATTTTCCGACGTTACAATTACCAACCATGACGGTCTCAATACTGCAGGATTTGTCTGAGATACTATGAGTGACACTGATTTATTACTTTTTAATACAAACAGAAAAGAGACCGAATAAATGGGTGGAATCAAGTAAATCCTGTAAATCACTTACCTGCCAACTATGCAGTTCACCAACCTGACAGTGTGACTGGGAAGAGCCAGTCAGTCCCGGCCTGACACCTTGATGTTCCCAGAGAGAACGATGGACCGCAGGCGGCTCAGGTGAAGCTCATCTCTGTGTTAGAGGACCGGACGCAGCTGAAAGCTCTCCCAGTTCTCTACGAAGTCAGCACAGACAGACCTGTCCCACAGCCAGCAGTGGAGCGAGAAGAGCTGGGGAAACTGCTCACTCACTCGTCTGTAAGTGGGCAGGGAGCCGAAGACGATGATCCTGGCGTCTTTTTTCCCGAACAGGGTCCAGAAGCGTACGGCAGTGCTTCTTCAGGACCACGCTGCATCAGGCGGAGAATAGTGGAGAACGATGGTGCCAAAGCCACCTGGTGACGTCCAGGACACGAGCACCTGGAAAACAGGAGACCGTGGCATTACTCTTTAGGGTCGATACTTTACAGTGTTTTACAGAAGAATCTCCAATAGTGAGAACACCGCCCTGAGGAGCTGTCCTCTGTGCCGGAGCAGGTGAAGAGCTGAGGTCTTCGAACCAGTAAGCAGAGGTGAAAACCGGCTGTGGTGGTGGAGGAGACCTCTGCTTTACCCAGCTCTCAGGTGGGGGAGAGGAGATGACAAGCTTGATGACAATAGATGACAAAGAGTACAATAGGCTTCATTACCTGAATGTGGTCAATGATCACAGTGGTGATGGTTGCAGTGTGTTACAATATTCAAACAGCATGAAATCCTTGTTCACTAATTATGATGTTCCACATTATGCAGTAGCACTGGGCATTAGAAATATGACAGCGTTATGGGTGAATGATGAATAAGTGAGGAAGAATTGAGGACAGGCTGAAGAATAAAGACTCTGAAATAAACAGAATACATGCACAATATTAAATAAAAGTTCAGAAAGGTTCCAGGTCTATATCCTAGTGCTACTAAATGACTTCATTCAAAGAGAGATGGGTATACGCTCAACAGGCAGGAGAAACAAAGCTAATAATTACCACTCAAAGCTTCTAACAGGACACCAGCTTTAACCTGCCACTGACCATTTAAACAGGTTAAACTATGGGGTTTTAGCGCCCCCACAAGGACAAAAAGAGGAACAGCAACAGCCTCTGAGCAGTAGTTCAATAAACACCAGGAAGTTGAGTAAGAACACAAATTTAGCACATATCCACAGAATTACACCATCCATACTAACCTAAAACAGCTCAGTAGTGTGAAACATGTGAAGAAATTACAGAAACCATGAATATGAAGTAATACATAGATAAACACTGAAGCTACATTGCTAAGGAGAAAGCTAGCATAGCAACAGAACTAAGCCATTCCCAAACTAAATGAACAGCAGCTTACTTTGTGTCTCAGACTCAAAATTAAAGGCACCCACAGCCACACAGCTTGAGCAGTTTCTAAAGTTCAGTCTTCCAGAGGAGCTACAGAGCTCGGTCACACCGGCTCGTTCGCCCTGCACACTGCTGCAAGACCACGCTGCTGCTTTACAGCGGAGGCTCCTGATTGGCTGAGACTCATTATACAGTGAGTCCAAGAAGTATTTGATCCCTTGCTGATTTTCTTTGTTTGCCCACTAATAAAGACACTATCCTTCTGCACTTTTAATGGTAGATATATTCTAACATGGAGAGACAGAATATCAAGACAAAAATCCAGAATATAATTTTAAAGAATATATTTTAATTAATTTGTATTTCAATGAGGAAAATAAGTATTTGATCCCTCTTGCCAAACACACTCAATACTTAGTGGCAAAGCCTTTGTTTGCAAGCACAGCGGTGAGACGTTTGTTGTAGTTAACCACAAGTTTAGCACACACACCAGGGGGAATTTTGGCCCACTCTTCTTTGCAGATCCTCTCTAAATCATGAAGGTTGGTGGGCTGTCGCTTGGCAACTCTGACCTTCAGCTCCCTCCATAGATTTTCGATCGGATTGAGGTCTGGCGACTGGCTGGGCCACTCCATGACCTTAATGTGATTTTTCTTGAGCCAATCCTTTGTTGCCTTTGCTGTATGTTTAGGGTCGTTATCATGTTGGAAGACCCAACCACGGCCCATTTTCAGATCCCTGGCAGAGGGGAGGAGGTTGTCCCTCAGGATTGTGCGGTACATGGCTCCATCCATCTTCCCAGTGATGCGGTGAAGTAGCCCTGTACCCTTGGCAGAGAAACACCCCCAAAACATTATGCTTCCACCTCCATGCTTGACGGTGGGCACAGTGTTCTTGGGGTCATAGGCAGCATTTTTCTTCCTCCACACATGGCGGGTGGAGTTGAGGCCAAAAAGTTCAATTTTGGTCTCGTCTGACCACAAAACCTTCTCCCAATAACTTGGTTCATCTTTCAAATGATCATTGGCATACTTGAGGCGCGCCTCCACATGTGCTCTCTTCAGCAGGGGTACCTTTCGGGCACTGCAGGATGTGAATCCATTGTTGCGCAAAGTGTTGCCAATTGTTTCCTTGCAAACTGTGGTCCCAGCTGCCTTCAGGTCATTTGCTAACTCCTGCCGAGTGGTTGCAGGACGATTTCTGACTGTTCTCAGCATCATTGCCACCCCACGAGGCGAAATCTTCTTTGGAGCACCGGGCCGAGGTCTGTTGATTGTCATGTTATACTCTTTAAACTTTCTGATAATTGCACCAATAGTTGTTACTTTCACATCCAACACCTTACTAATCTTTTTGTAGCCCATTCCAGCTTTGTGAAGGTCAACAATTCTGACTCTGAGGTCCTGTGACAGCTCTTTGGTTTTACCCATGTTGGAGACTTGAAATCTGTGTGATCTGTCTGATTCTGTGGACAGGTGTTTTTCACACAAGTGATTAGTGAGAACAGGTGGCTTCAGGTCAGGTAACAAGTTGATTGGGAGTGTCTAACTGGTCTGTAAAAGCCAGAACTGCTAATGAATACTAAGGGATCAAATACTTATTTCACTCCATGAAATACAAATCAATTAATATATATTCCTTAGATTTATTTTCTGGATTTTCTTTTTAATATTCTGTCTCTCCATGTAAGAATACATCTACCATTAAAAGTATAGAATGATCATGTCTTTATTAGTGGGCCAACGAAGAAAATCAGCAAGGGATCAAATACTTCTTGGACTCACTGTATACTGATCAATGTGGCTGAAGCTTCGTGAATATTAAATGAGGTCACTGATTTAAGGAGCTTTTGGACAGATCCAGGGTTGGAGATCCACTCAGACATTTACTGAGGATTACTCAGATGCAGGCTGTGAACTTCCTGAAAACTAAAGGTGGAACAGTTAAAGCTACTGAGTGATGTTTGGCCGATTCGTCTCCATATGGATCAATAAAATGTATTTGTTCACATAATGGTTCAGAGTTCACAGCAACAGATTTAGTCATTGCTCTGTAAGCAGGGGATAAGGCGTGAGACCTCAGCAGCTATATATATGTATTCAATGACTCTACATTGACAGAGAGAAAGCCTAACCTTTCAAAGAGGAGAGTATTTGGAGCAGCATGCTACACTTACAAACATGACAGATAGAAGCTAGAGTCAAAATGTGAAAGGGAGTCTTTGTAGGTACGACAAGAACAGTCCATCATACCTAGTCTACTATCAAGACACAGGGAAAGTGCTTAAACACAGGCTTGTGAAATTTCATACAGAGTGTGTTAAACAACAGCAAACCCAGACTGACCAGTCAATGGCAGCTGATGATCCCAAGGGGAGAGGGGTGTGTACCCCCCATTCCAACAGCCAACAGCGTTGATCATACTCCAGAAGAGGTTCAAGAGTCTTACACTGATGCTCAAGATGGTGCTGAAACAGAGGGAGACAGACACAGTACACACTTTTCAAAGAGAGATAGGAAAGCACATCAGTACTTACTGACTGGGTGTCAGATATTGAAGATCAGACACTGACTCACGTCCACACTTGCTGAAGAGTTCGAAGGCATAGAAGCAAAACCGCAGAAGTAGTGAATAGCATAACTCTGCTCCGCTCCGACTTTCAAGCACTGAATAATAATAAGAAAAGGAAAAACAATGTACAGTTATGAAGTAGGAGTGTGAGTAGGTGCTGGACATATGCTCAGTGTTTATGTTAAAGTCCATGCTGATTAGTGGGACAGGCCTGATACCATTTACATTTATGGCATTTAGCAGACGCTCTTATCCAGAGCGACTTACATGGTAACTCGTATTACAGAAGTGGGTCAGTGTAGTGTTAGGAGTCTTGCCCAAGGACTCTTATTGGTGTAGAGCAGCACAGTCACCCAGACTGGGAATCGAACCCTGGTCTCCCACATGGTGTGGAAACTCAGTGGCAGGTAGTGGTGTTATCTGTTGCGCCACACCAACCACTGATACCAAGACGCAGGAACTGAACCAAAAAAGGGCAACTCCAGGCAGGCAGCTCAGGACATGAGGGGAGAGAGAGAAAAAGATGAAGATTAGAACAAGCTTTACGTTTAGTGAGAGACCTGTAGCAGAAATAGTTACAGACACAACCACAATAATAGTAATAAAAAGCCTGTAATCAGAGCAGGACAGAACAGTGGTGAACTGTAATCAGAGCAGGACAGAACACAGAACTGGAGAGTTCTCTGAAAGCTGGTGTAAAGAGAGAAGTTGTTCATCTAGATTTAAAGACTGAGAGTGTGTCTGATTCCCGGATATTAAGAGGGAGCTTGTTCCAAAGTTGGGGGCTTTATAAAAGAACGCTCTTCCTCCTGCGCTGGTTTTTCTAATACGTGGGACTGATAATAGGCCAGCATCTTGCGAGCGGAGTGTACATGGAGGTCTGTAAGGTGTAAGAAGTTCCTCCAGATAATGTGGGGTCAGACCACTGAGAGATTCATATGTTAGAAGTACTTTATAATCTGTACTGAATTTAACAGGTAACCAGTGTAAGAATGAAAGAACTGGACTAATATGATCAGATAAAAAAAATTACACATTTACTCTGACCCCTCTCCCAGAAGCTGAGCATGCAGTGAGGGGAAGGTGGGCCTAAGATTAAAAACTGTAGATGGAGCAGAAACGTTATCTAGATGAAAATGGCTTTACACTGAAATCAGGAGGATAACACTGATAATCTGGGTTGATGATCATTTACCAGTTTTCCTACACTTAGGATGGAGGCAGCAGCAACACAATCCCTGAATATCATTAAGAGTAGCAGTACTGAATGATGGTGTAGCAAAAGAATTTAGATCAATTCTAATAAGATTTTTAAAGCAGATTTTCTGAAGCTCCAGTTATAAACCATGTGGAGGACAGACAGTCTTCATACTGCAGGGTTAGTCTGAGAAACTGATATTCCTGTTTAAGACAAGCATGAAATGATTCTAAAAAATGATTACTAAATTCAGTTAATAATGCAAATTATTACCTGCCCACTATACAGCTGCCTAACCTAGGGTCCTGTCATTTTCCGAGTGGTGTCCAGAAGTGTGTGGCAGTGCTCCTTAAGGGCCTCACTGCATCATGTAGAGAAAAGTGGAGAAAGTTGGCAATGTCCAGGACTCCTGGAGGAAAAAAAAAACATTTTAAGGAAAAAGGTGAAGTTGAAGAACTGATAACCTCACACTAGTAAATTTAGATGAAAAGCAGCTGTGGTGGTGGAGGAGCCCTCTGCTTTTCCAGGCCCGAGGCCCTTTCTGGTGCAGGAGTGGAGACAACAACCCTCTGTGTCCGCCACGCCGGTAGTGCTGGATTTAAGATGGCCATCGTTGGAGGAGTCACAAACAGACTCCAGCCTCGTCTTCCGTCAGTGAAGTTTGGACTGCCTCTACAACAGCAGCAGTCAAGCTTGACAACCTCCTTGCAGAGTGTCTGGAGATCTCGCTCCTCCGCGGCCACCAAGTTTCTCCAGAGTAAACACAGACAAACGCAAACAACGGTCAGTGAAAGAGTACTGTACAGCAAAACAGGGAGCAGAGAGCACAAGCATCACAACAACTGTCTCAGATGAAGACAGAACTGATATTAAAGACTATAAAGTAGGGACTCAACTGTTCATGTCGAATCACTTTTAAAAGCAGAACCGCATCGAAAAAAAATATATATACATAGAAAATGTGTAGGATCGGATTACTGTGTTTATATGTCAATTATTTTAGCCATTCAACATGGTCACAGGTAGACATAGGACACTGAGCATGGTAAGGCCCATCAGCTGTTTTGCTTGCTGGGGGGGATAAATATATCTCTATATATAGTAGATACCTTTATGCTTAATAAAGCGCTACTAATCATAACTGTAACTATGTATTATGTCACGTGTATAGTCTGAACTCTTTGGGTATTATAAACCCCCTTGTCTTAGAACCTTCAAAATGTCCAATTTGAACAGCCCTGAAAAACATTTACTTCCAAAACCTTGCTTTAGAATCTTTGAATTTTCAAAAAAAAAATAAAATAAGTGCAGATCCCTTTACAAAATTCTCTAGGTTGAACAGTAATGAATAATTAAATGTCCTAAAAATTTAATTTGCAATAAATTTGGATTCCTAAAAAACAACCCTGAGAATAAAAATATTTCAAGACAATATCTTAGGATCCAGATTTATTTTAAATTCTAAGATTCTAGAAAGATTCTGAGATATTCCCAGTTCAGACAACTGTGAGACTGAAATGATCTTAAGGCAATGCTTTGGACATCTTCATCCTTTGAGTCCAGATCGCTGCAAAAAGTCAATGGTCTAAAACAAATGTGAAAATGAAAATATCAAAGGGATCCGGGTTAAAGTAAACTGAAGGTCTAAGAATATGGCGTCCCGTCTCCTCCTGTTTATTCTAAATTCGTAAGGTAAGTGGTCTAATTAATTTACTTACAGTCACCTCGGGTACAGAGTCTCAGAGTCAGTAGAGCGCCTGAATTGCCTCAGAATCACTCATTGGAATGACGGCGGCCGCCTCTGTCGGTTTCTGATCCTGTCTCTGAAAACTCTGGACCCAGAGGAATACTGGGATCTCGGTGGAACCAAAACTGTGGTAGTGGGATTTGCTTCTCTGCGCTTCAAGAATCAACTCGATCAGTCAGTCTCAGGAATGTAGAGAAACACTTTAATCCTGCAGTAAACGTAACGCTGGTGGAAGACTTCAGAACTGACTTTTTTCAATAAATGAATGATCTATATACAGCCTGATGAACAACAACCTTCACTCCCTCTACCATTGATTAGGCCTTTTCATCTTGGAGAGAAAAAGGAGTAAATGTCTTAAAGGATCTGTTTATTGATAAAAGGTTTGAATCTTTTGAACTTCGAACTGAATTTAATCTTCAAGCTCATTTTTTCAGGTATTTGCAGCTACGTAGTTTTGTGTCCACAAACTTCCTCGTCATTATTAGATACAGTTCTGAATGTCAACCCACAGATAAAAAATGTAATTGGCACCATATCTGTTACTGAACTCATTTCATATGAAACCCTTACAAGTATTAAAGCAGCAGTAGGTGCAGGATCCATCTGTCCATCAATATATTTACTGAATGGTGGTAAATATTGTAGATAATTCTCCTCATCTATATGTTTAAAACATTATAACTCAGTTTAAAATAGTGCATTCCTCACACTGGTCTAAGGCAAGGCTGGCAGAATTTGTATAAAACATGAATCTAATGTGAGATAGAGGTCAAACAGAATCAACAACACAGGCACACGTTCTGGTTTTGTCTAAAAATGACGGTCTTTTGGAATTATGTTTTCTTCTTTTTTAAACAGCCGATTCAGCCTTCCCCTACATCAGCTATATTCAGGGTGAATCCTCAAGGGCTTTATCTGGGGAAATCTTGTTCAAAAGGTGCTGGCTAAGACTGCTTAGATTACTTCAAGGGAAAGAGAGAAACCCTCCTACCTAAAATTGGGTGCAGTGGTGAATTTAATACTACTTGGCAACCTGTCTTGACATAAATAGACAATATGGACTCTGAGGATTAATTGGCTGGTTAGCACCCAGTTTAAATCTATTTCACTATGTAAAATTCTGCAGTCATTTACATTTACTCTCTTACCCTTTGTGTTTCTTTGGACACTTGTATGTGCTTTTATAACTTCATATTCAGAAATTACCTGTATTTATACAGTTAGAGTAAGTTCATCTTAAATGCAAGACGACTCCTCTTCCAGGGGGCCCTGTGTGAACAGATTTTATGACCCCCACCAATGTAATAAACAGACCTACACCCTTGATTTAGTTTCACAGAGATCTAGTGAACTAAGGTGGCTAGCAGTCATAACTTCATTGACGATGACTGCTTTAGAGGCTATAGATCATTACAATTACAAGCCATGACAGTATTTCAAATCCTGCAGGATTTGAAATACTATGAGTGAGACTGATTTATTATTTTTTAATACAAGTGACAGAATAAATGGGTGGAATCAAGTAAATCATGTAAATCACTTACTTGCCAAATATGCAGTTCACTAACCTGACAGTGTGACTGGGAGGGGCCAGTCAGTCCTGGCACCATCTTGATGTTCCCGGAGAGAACGATGGATCCCAGGCGGCTCAGGTGAAGCTCATCTCTGTGTTAGAGGACCGAACGCAGCTGGAAGCTCTCCCAGTTCTCTACAAACTGAGACAGACCTGTCCCACAGCCAGCAGTGGAGCGAGAAGAGCTGGGGAAACCCCTTCTTCAGGACCACGCTGCATCAGGTCGGCGAATAGTGGAGAACGATGGTGCCAAAGCCACCTGGTGACGCCCAGGACACGGGTACCTGGAAAACAAAGACCGTGGCATTACTCTTTAGGGTCGATACTTTTCAGTGTTTTACAAAAGAATCTCCAATAGTGAGAACACAACCCTGAGGAGTCGTCCTCTGTGACTGAGCAGGTGAAGAGCTGAGGTTCTCGAACAAGTAAGCAGAGGCGAAAAATGGCTGTGGTGGTGGAAGAGTCCTTGGCTTTTCCCAACCATGCTGACATTTCCAGGTCCTCTCAGGTGCAGGAGAGGAGATGATGACCTTCTGTGTCCACCGTGCTGGTAGAGCTGGAATTAAGACAGTCACATTGGAGGAGACACAGGCAGCCTCCAGCCTCGTCTTCCATCAGTGGAATTTGGACTGCCTCTACAACAGCAGCTGGAGCCGTACAAGCTTGACAACCTCCTGGAGAGCTCATTCCTCTGTAGTCGCTTCTGAGTGAAAACACAAACAAGTGTACTGAGAGTACTGTACAGTAACATGGTCCTGGAGGAACGCTGTTTCGTTTCACTGTGTACTCTGTATATAGTTGAAATGACAAAAGCCACTTGACTTGACTAAGACAGGAAGCAGAGAGCACAAGGTTTCATAAGACAAAGCTAATAAAAGAAGACAAAGCCACAAAAACTGAAGTCCGCAGACAAGAGAAATCTGCTCAGAGTAGAAACAGAACCTGATGCACGAGCAAAAGCAGTACTTGAACTAGTACACACCGACCTAGCTGGTTGTACAGATCCAGGTGTGTGTGTGGGTTTTTTTTTGTTTTCAGAAGAAACAAAGCTAATAATTACCACTCAAAGCTTCTAGCAAGACACCAGCTTTCAACAAGCCTCTGACCATTTCCACAGGTTAAACTATGGGGTTTTAGCGCCCCCACAAGGACGAAAAGAGGAATAGCAAGGACACCAGGACGTTGACTAAGAACACAAATTTAGCACATATCCACAGAATTACACCATCCATACTAACCTAAAACAGCTCAGTAGTGTGAAACATGTGAAGAAATAACAGAAACCATGAAGATTCAGTAATACATAGGTAAACACTGAAGCTACATTGCTAAGGAGAAAGCTAGCATAGCAACAGAACTAAGCCATTCCCAAACTAAATGAAGAGCAGCTTACTTTGTGTCTCAGACTCAAAATTAAAGGCACCCACAGTCACACAGCTTGAGCAGTTTCTAAAGATCAGTCTTCCAGAGGAGCTACAGAGCAAGACCACGCTGCTGCTTTACAGCGGAGGCTCCTGATTGGCTGATTAAGGAGTCACAGGCAGCCTCCAGCCTCGTCTTCCATCTGATGAGTTTGGACTGCCTCTGCCGGTCAAGCTTGGCGACGTCTGGAGATCTCGTTCTGCCGTGGTCACCATGTTCCTCGAGATTAAACAGACAGAAACAGTCAGATGGTCAGTGAGAGAGTACTCTGGAAGGTTACTAATGAAAACACTAGCTGTCAAGCATTTAGCTTCAAAATCTGAGGTTTGGGTTGAGCATAGAACTGAACTAAACTGAGGTGATGCTGCCACAACCACTTCCACGTAACTGCAATAGCTAAACCTTGGAGTCGATGCATTCAGAATAAAACAGCAACAGCCTCTAACTCGCCAGGGACGTGACGAACAGCCAAAAATACGGTACCAAGTTCCCCATTAAAGAGTACAATAGGCTTTATTACCTGAATGTGGTCAATGATCACAGTGGTGATGGTTGCAGTGTGTTACAATATTCAAACAGCATGAAATCCTTGATCACTGTAATTATGATGTTTCACATTATGCAGTAGAGAGCATGAAGATCAAGGGTAAGATTGATAAACTGAACCTAAACTGAAGTCTGCATACAAATGCAAGAAGCCACAAATTGGACAAAGCAGTTTTGCAAATAAGACAGCATGAAGAAATCAACAGCAATCTGTTGTTCAGAAAACTTGTTAAAGACCAAAAAGAGGCCAATGTTGACCAAGTTGTTGAGTTTCAGAAAAAGGCCTACAAAGACGAGCAGCAGAGACAGACTTGACAGTAAGGGTCCAAAAGAGTACCAAAAAAGTCGCAAATGTGGACGCTGCGGTAAAGCTGTACAACTTGCTGTGCCGCAAGAGGCGCAGAGTGCAGAAAACGTCGAAAGAAAGGACATTTTGCAGCCGTCTGCAGGTCAGGCAGAGTAGGTGCAGTTCTGGAGAACAACACTTTTCCTTGGAGCAGTGTCTGCAGAAGCAAACCTACAAACTGGAAAAAGACTCTGAAAGTAAATGGAGAAGACATTACTTTCAGACGTGATACAGGGGCGAATGTGACAGTTATTCCATCCACAAGCTATTCAAAAGAACTGCATGGCGCCCTCGCTCACCAAAGTGGAATACCCCGTGTGGCCCCTGTGGCGAGTGACTGGAATCTTAAGGTCAGTTCACTGCTGTCCTAAAATACAAGGACAAGACAACACAACCAGTGTTCATCATACAGAGACTGGACACACCGCTGTTGGGCTTCCCAGCAATCTCAGAACTAGGAAAAAGAGGCACTTGCCCTGACCTGGGCATGTGAACGTTTTGAGTCAATGTTCATGGAAAGAACCTAAGCTAAACCTGAGCTACACTGCTACAGCATCAGTAAGCAAAAAGCTAAAGTCTATATTTGCCTGCCATGGGGCCTCGGGGACCCTCATCACAGACAATGGACCTCAGTTCTCTGCAGCAGAATTCACAGCTTTTGCTGTGCATGGGTTATAACTACTCACAACCAGCAGACCCCACTTTTCACAAAGTAATGGCGAAGCTGAGAGGGCTGTAAGACTGAAATCTCTCCTGAACAAGGGGAGGATCCACACAAGGCTCTCATGGTTTATAGAGCCAGCCCCTTAGCCCATGGATTGTCCCCTGCACAGCTACTGATGGGCTGCAACATCAGGAAGCTTCGGCCAGGATGGTCTGACCTCCAGGCTTTCAGGAGAAAGGATCAGGATTTAAAACAGACACAGGCTTTACTGGTACAACAGAAGACACAAAACGAAGACTAAACATGAGCTCGTACCAGGACAAAGGGTATGGGTAAAGAACACCACGATACAGGGACCATCAGTAGCCCAACCAAAACACCCTTGTAATATAACACCAACCTGCCATCAGGACGTCTGACGGGGAAAAAAAATAAAAAAATAAATAAAAACTTTGCTTTTCCAATATTTAGCATCAAGTCTGTATCTTCCCCCTGCCCCCCTTTCTTGCCTAGGAAAATACGGGGATTCATATGTTCTCTAAACAACTGTCTCTGTCCTTCATCCAAGACTACATGTACAGCTGCAAACTGATCATCATAGTACACATAAGATACTGATCTTGTTTCAGCTGGTATCTTTTGTACCACGATATGTTCATACATACTGTCAACACCATCTGGAGACAAATAAAACAATGTAAAAATGGAGGATTTTCCCATTCAACCTTTGACAGAGCTCCATGTGACACATCAGGTTCTCTGCTCTAGCAGATTAAGAAAATTCTACTGGGCCTATTTTAAGTGGAAATCTCCCTAAACTAGGACTAGCAGCAGAAAAACTTGAATCTGTACATTGTAGGTTTAGACTGAAAGCTCCCAATAAGTCACGTCCTAGTAAATTCACGGGGCAATGTGTGGAGACTAGAAACCGGTGTTTTACTGTTCTATTACCCAATTTCACCTTCACAGCACTGCAGAAATGTGGTAAGCCTGAAACAGCCACTGTTAGAATTGTGTCTGTACTGACTGATATGGGTACTGAAGTATTTTTTACTGTGAGACAGAAATGATCTTAAGGCAATGCTTTGGACATCTTCGTCCTTTGAGTCCGGATCGCTGCAACAAGTCAATGTTCTAAAACAAATGTGAAAATTAAAATATCAAAGGGATCCGGGTTAAAGTAAACTGAAGGTCTAAAAATACGGAGTCCCGTCTCCTCCAGTTTATTCTAAATTCGTAAGGCAAACGGTCTAATTCATTTACTTACAGTCACCTCGGGTACAGAGTCTCAGAGTCAGTAGAGCGCCTGAATTGACTCAGAATCACTCATTGGGATGACGGCAGCCGCCTCTGTCAGTTTCTGATCCTGTCTCTGAAAACTCTGGACCCAGAGGAATAGTTGGATCTCGGTGGAACCTCCAAAACTGTGGTAGTGGGATTTGCTTCTCCGCGCTTAAAGAATCAACTCGATCAGTCAGTCTTAGGAATGTAGAGAAACTTTAATCCTGCATTAAACGTAACGCCGGTGAAAGACTTCAGAACTGAGTCTGACAAAAAAAGAACGAAAAAAAAAAGAAAAAATTAGTACAGTACAGATTCAAAGAGCCTCTTCACTAAATTAATGATCTATATACAGCCTGATGATTAACAACAACCTTCACTCCCTCTACCATTGATGAGGCCTTTTCATCTTGGAGAGAAAAAAAGAGGAAACGTCATAAAGGATCTGTTTATTGATAAAAGGTTCGCATCTTTTGAACTTAGAACTGAATTTAATCTTCAAGCTCATTTTTATAGGTATTTGCAGCCAAGTAGTTTTGTGTCCACAAACTTCCTCGTCATTATTAGATACAGTTCTGTCAACGTCAACCCACAGATAAAAAAATCTGGCACCATATCTGTTACTGAACTCCTTTCATATGAAACCCTTACAAATATTAAAGCAGCAGTAAGTGCAGGATCCATCTGTCAATCAAAATTCAGACGAGTCTGGACATGTACTGGCTTAAGCAGGTTGGAGGTTTGGAGTCTCACTGTTTGAGGCTGTGGACAGGTGTCTTTTATACGGATAACGAGGTCAAACGGGTGCCAAATTACAGACCTCTCATCTTTCTAAATAGGAGAACTTGCATCAGTGGCTGACAAAATACACAGTGGGGCAAAAAAGTATTTGTACATTTTTCCTATTGTGTACACACACACACAAATATATTTATCTATCAGCCAATTCAATGCAGAACCGCTCGTACTTGGAAAGATGGAAGAATTTATATAAATTCTAATAAGATTTTTTAAAGCAGATTTTCTGACATTACAATTACAAACCATGACAGTCTCAATACTGCAGGATTTGTCTGAGATACTATGAGTGACACTGATATATTACTTTTTAATACAAGCAGAAAAGTGACCACAAAAAAGGGGTGGAATCAAGTAAATCATGTAAACCACTTACCTGCCAACTATGCAGTTCACTAACCTGACAGTGTGACTGAGAAGGGCCAGTCAGTCCTGGCCTGGCACCTTCTTGATGTTCCCGGAGAGAACGATGGACCCCAGGCGGCTCAGGTGAAGCTCACCTCTGTGTTAGAGGACCGGACGCAGCTGAAAGCTCTCCCAGTTCTCTACGAAGTCAGACGGCTCAGAAGACAAAGCTAATAAAAAGAAGATAGCCACAAAGTGGTACCAAGTTCACCATTAAAGAATACAATAGGCTTTTTTGCCTGAATGTGGTCAATGATCACAGCGGTGATTGTTTTAATGTATCACAATATTTAAACTCATCATAATTACAGTAAACAAGGATTTCATGCTGTTTTTCATTATGCAGTAGAGAGCATTAAAATCAAGAGTAAGATTGATAAACTGAACTGTGAAGTCTATTTAGCTAATAATTACCACTCAAAGCTTCTAGCAGGACACCAGCTTTAACCTGCCTCTGACCGTTTCCACAGGTTAAACTAGGGGATTTTAGCGCCCCCAGAAGGACAAAAAGAGGAACAGCAACAGCCTCTGAGCAGTAGTTCAATAAACACCAGGACGTTGAGTAAGAACACAAATTTAGCACATATCCACAGAATTACACCATCCATACTAACCTAAAACCGCTCAGTAGTGTGAAACATGTGAAGAAGAAATAACAAACCATAAAGATTCAGTAATACATAGGTAAACACTGAAGCTACATTGCTAAGGAGAAAGCTAGCATAGCAACAGAACTAAGCCATTCCGAAACTAAATGAACAGCAGCTTACTTTGCATCTCAGACTCAAAATTAAAGGCACCTACAGCCACACAGCTTGAGCAGTTTCTGAAGGTCAGTCTTCCAGAGGAGCTACAGAGCTCAGTCACACCGGCTTGTTCACCCTGCCGCAAGACCACGCTGCTGCTTTACAGCGGAGGCTCCTGATTGGCTGAGACTCCGCATTATATACTGACCAATGCGGCTAAAGCTTTGTGAATATTAAATGAGGTCACTGATTTAAGGAGCATTTGGACAGATCCAGGGTTGGAGATCCACTCAGACATTTACTGAGGATTACTCAGATGCAGGCTGTGAACTTCCTGAAAACTAAGGGTGAAACAGTTAAAGCTACTGAGTGATGTTTGGACAATTCGTCTCCATATGGATCAGTAAAATGTATTTGTTCACATAATGGTTCAGAGTTCACAGCAACAGATTTACAGTCATTACTCTGTAAGCAGGGGATAAGGCGTGAGACCTCAGCAGCTATATACAGTGGGGAGAACAAGTATTTGATACACTGCTGATTTTTCAGGTTTTCCCACTTGCAAAGCATGTAGAAGACTGTAATTTTTATCATAGGTACTCTTCAACTGTGAGTGATGGAATCTAAAACAAAAATCCAGAAAAATACATTGTATGATTTTTAAATAATTAATTTCCATTTTATTGTGGGAAATAAGTATTTGATCATCTATCAACCAGTAAGAATTTTGGCTCTCACAGACATGTTACTTCTTCTTTAAGAAGCCCTCCTGTTCTCCACTCATTACCTGTATTAACTGCACCTGTTTGAACTCGTTACCTGTATAAAAGACACCTGTCCACACACTCAATCAGTCAGACTCCAGCATCTCCACAATGCCCAAGACCAGAGAGCTTTGTAAGGACATCAGGGATAAAATTGTAGACCTGCACAAGGCTGGGATGGGCTACAGGACAATAGGCAAGCAGCTTGGTGAGAAGGCAACAACTGTTGGTGCAATTATTAGAAAATGGAAGAAATGCAAAATAACGGATAATCTCCCTCGGTCTGGGGCGCCATGCAAGATCTCACCTCGTGGAGCATCAATGAGCTTGAGGAAGGTGAGGAAAGAGCCCAGAATTACACGGCAGGACCTGGTCAATGACCTGAATAGAGCTGGGACCACAGTCTCAAAGAAAACAATCAGTAACACTCTACGCCGTCAAGGATTAAAATCCTGCAGTGCACGCAAGGTGCCCTTCCTCAAGCCAACGCATGTCAAAGCCCGTCTGAAGTTTGCAAATGACCATCTGAATGATCCAGAGGAGGAATGGGAGAAGGTCATGTGGTCTGATGAGACAAAAAGAGAACTTTTTGGTTTAAACTCCACTCGTCATGTTTGGAGGAAGAAGAATGATGAGTACAACCCCAAGAACACCATCCCAACCGTGAAGCATGGCGGTGGAAACATCATTCTTTGGGGATGCTTTTCTGCAAAGGGGACAGGACGACTGCACCGTATTGTGGGAAGGATGGATGGGGCCATGTATCGTGAGATTTTGGCCAACAACCTCCTTCCCTCAGTAAGAGCACTGAAGATGGGTCGTGGCTGGGTCTTCCAGCATGATAACGACCCAAAACACACAGCCAGGGCAACTAAAGAGTGGCTCCGTAGGAAACATCTTAAGGTCCTGGAGTGGCCTAGCCAGTCTCCAGACCTGAATCCAATAGAAAATCTTTGGAGGGAGCTTAAAGTCCGTGTGGCCCAGCGACAGCCACGAAACCTGAAGGCTCTGGAGGAGATCTGTATGGAGGAGTGGGCCAAAATCCCTGCTGCAGTGTGTGCAAACCTTGTCAAGAACTACAGGAAACGTCTCATCTCTGTAATTGCAAACAAAGGTTTCTGTACCAAATATTAAGTTTCTTTTTCTGGTGTATCAAATACTTATTTCCCACAATAAAATGGAAATTAATTATTTAAAAATCATACAATGTATTTTTCTGGATCTTGTTTTAGATTCCATCACTCACAGTTGAAGAGTACCTATGATAAAAATTACAGTCTTCTACATGCTTTGCAAGTGGGAAAACCTGAAAAATCAGCAGTGTATCAAATACTTGTTCTCCTCACTGTACAGTCATGCCCGAAAGTATTCATACCCCTGGCAAAGTTTGACTTAAATTTACTTTTATTTAACCAGAAGTTATATTTTTGCCTTGAAACGACACAGGCATCTCCCAGGAGATAACACGATGATGTACAAGAGGCATCATTGTGGGAAAAAGTATTTCTCAGCTTTTATACACATTTGAACAAAAAGTGGCATGTCCAAAATTATTCATACCCTTTGAAAACTGTCACAGTATATGGGAAAATCCAAAGTTCTATACCATTCCAAATAGTCCAAGCTGTTTTAAAGCATCCTAATTACCCTGATTCATTGGGAACAGCTGTTTTAATCAACTCAACAGGAGAAAAACAGCAGCTCTCTGCAGTTGGTTTGTGGACAGTCATGGCTAAGACAAAGGAGCTCACTAAGGACCTGCGGCTGTGCATTGTGGCCGCTCACAAGTCAGGAAAGGGCTATAAAGCCATATCAAAATGTTTTCAAGTTCCAGTGGCTATTATTAAAAAATACAAGAAGTTCCGCACTGTGGAAAATCTCAGAAGATGTGGTCGGAAGCCAAAAGTGACACCTGTGCTGGCCAGGAGAATAGTGAGAGAGGTGAAGAAAAATCCAAGGATCACCACCAAGGCCATCCTGGTGAATCTGGACTCTGCTGGTGGCGACATCTCAAGGCAGACAGTTCAACGGACACTGCACACTGCTGGGTTCCACGGACGCAGGCCAAGGAGGACACCACTTCTCCAGAAAAGGCACACAAAAGCCCGCTTGACCTTTGCAAATGCTCATCTGGACAAAGAAGAAGACTTCTGGTGTTCTGTTTTATGGTCAGATGAAACAAAAATTGAATTGTTTGGCCACAATGATGTGTGCACCATTTGGCGTAAAAAAGGAGAAGCCTTCAACCCTAAGAACACCATCCCCACTGTCAAACATGGTGGTGGGAACCTAATGTTTTGGGGGTGTTTTTCAGCCAATGGACCAGGGAACTTGATCGCAGTAAATGGCACCATGAAAAAAGAGCAATACATCAAGATTCTCAACAACAACATCAGGCAGTCTGCAGAGAAACTTGGCCTTGGGAACCGGTGGACATTTCAGCACGACAACGACCCAAAACACACAGCCAAAGTGGTGAAGAAATGGTTAGCAGACAAAAACATTAATGTTTTGCAGTGGCCCAGCCAGAGTCCTGACTTGAATCCAATTGAGAATCTGTGGAGGGAGCTAAAGATCAGGGTGATGGCAAGGAGACCCTCGAACCTCAAAGAGTTGGAGCTCATCACTAAAGATGAATGGGCAAAAATACCAGTGGAGACATGCAAAAAGCTGGTCAGCAATTACAGGAAGCGTTTGATTGCTGTAATAGCCAATGAAGGCTTTTCTATTAATTATTGAGAAGGGTATGAATAATTTTGGACATGCCACTTTTTGTTCAAATGTGTATAAAAGCTGAGAAATATTTTTTCCCACAATGATGCCTCTTGTACATCATCGTGTTATCTCCTGGGAGATGCCTGTGTCATTTCCAGGCAAAAATATAACTTCTTGTTAAATAAAAGTAAATTTAAGTCAAACTTTGACAGGGGTATGAATACTTTCGGGCATGACTGTGTATATATATATATATATATATATATATATATATATATATATATATATATATATATATATATATATATATATATATATATATGTTATTTTGCTGAGACACAGGTCCTCGTTTGGTTTGGCTAATATGTAAATTTGGGTATCATCGGCATAACCGTGAAAGTTAATACAGTGTTTACGGATGACTTTACTATACTTCATATTACTGTACAATATAAAGAGTAATGGGCCCAGCATTGATCCTTTTGGAACAACATATTTTACTGTAGTGTGATTGGAGCATTTGTTATTTACATAAACATACTGATGGCGATCATTCAGATATGATCTGAACCAGGTGAGGGCAGATCCTTTGAGATTTTCCTATAAGATATTCTAACTTACGGTGTCTATGGTGTCAAATGTAGCACTAACATCTAGTAGCACATGAGGTTTCAGTGCTATGGTTTTGTTGAAATCCAGACTTTGCATTTACTGTGTCAATTAATGGTTTACCAACCTTTGGCAGTGCCTGTTTAAACAGTGTTGGTACCGGATCTAATATACATAACGATGATTTAATGCACTAATGACGTTATGCAAATCAACGTAATTTCATAATCTATTATGCCCATTAAGACGACGCGTTGCCACAGCCCTACTCATAAGCATCAGCCAGTGAGGACGTCATAAAGGAGGAAGGGCTGTTCATGGGTGCTTTCTGAATCACCACATTAGGAGCTGTCAAAACTGTAAGCCAGTTGCCCCATCTGGAGGCGGTTACTGAGAACACAGGGCCATTGCTCAGCAGTGCCGACACAGAACGAGGACATTTGAGTAGGACTCTGTTCTAGCCTCTACGGCACAAATGCCAACAGTGCCAGGTAAGTGGCCTGTACTGCTCTTAAATAGGGACCCATTTCACATGCTACAGAATCTAACTAAGCTGAATGATGAGCTACTTGACACTGCATACCACCATGTTCCTGATTCAGACAGGACGTCATAAACCAGCGTCTTCATGCCCAAAGACAGGCTTGCTCGGATCACAAAGACCAAGAGCTGGTGCAGATATCGAGGCTGAGTTCAAATTTGCAAAAGCAGTGGATGTGTCTGTGTGCATAAGAGGGGCATGTTGCCCAGGGATACCTTAAAGCAGATCATATAGTGGTTGTGAAAGATGAGTTCTGCTCAGTTGGATCAGAGTTCCCGACACAATCTAGCCAACATTAGAGGATATTCATCCTCTGCGTGTTGCATGGCTGACCTAGAGAAGGGGCTACAGCTGGAGGTTGACACTGGTGTTTAGGTTTACAATAAGCAAGCAACTGTTCAATCCTGGTCAGTGATTGTTGGATCCTTTTACACATTTTGTGGGCATACAGTGAAGCCATTTTGTGCTTTTTACATTCGCCGGTTAACTCCATGATCTTTCTCTCAGCCTCTCTAGCTCAAGTTTATACCCCTAGTATTGTTTTAGTACTAAAAGACATTCCTTTACTGAATTATGTTCAATACCAGAGCTCAGAGCTGTTCTGCATCCTGTAACAGACCACTTGCTTTCAGAAGGAAAACCTTAACATGGAAAGTACAAAAGACCTCTTTTGTTCATCAATATGTTTTTTGACCATGTTGTTAATTATCACCCAAACTACCAAAACTAACGTCTCAGAAACAGAGATGTTAACAGACACAAAACACTAGGTTTTTACAAGTGACAAAACTTCTCTCTTTTCAGAGAGCCTAAAGGTTACAGCAGCAGAGACTGACATACTTCCCTTGTTTTAGAGAGGCTAAAGGTTACAGCAGCAGTAACAGATATTCTTCCCTTGTTTCAGAGAGGCTAAGAGTTACTGACTTCTGCGTCTTAGGAAACCAGAATTTCTCTCTGGATTGAAATGGTGTTTACTCACGCACCAAATAGTAAATTCGGCATACAGGAGGCAGATTCAGGAGTCAGGAGAATTGATCTTCAGTATAGACGAGTATATTGATGCACACAGACACGTAGAAGTAAGTCATTGACAATTAATGTTTTAGGGGCAAGAGATTGTATATTTAACAGCCCAAATTCAACACAAAACTGCTTTTTAAAATACTACAAGGTTTGTCTGAGATACTTTGAGTGAAACTGATATTTTACTTTTTACAGGCAGAGAAACGACCAAATAAATGGTTATAAAATTAAGTAAATCACAACACCACTAACCTGACTGGGAAGGGCCAGTCAGTCCTGGCCTGGCCCCTTCTTGATGTTCCCAGAGAGAATGAAAGACTAAGATCCTGGTGACGAATGGGGTCCAGAAAGAATAGTTCATCTTCCGTCTGTGCAGTTTGGACTTCCTTTACAACAGCAGCTGGATCTGCCAGTTGGACAACCTCCCTGCAGAGCGTCTGGTGAGCTCGTCCCTCCGCAGTCACCATGTTCCTCCAGAAAAAAACGTAGAGAAAGAAACACAAACGACAGTCAGTGAGACAGAGTACTGTACAGTAACACAGGGAGCAGAGAGCACAAGGATCACAACACAGATCAAAGCTAATATTTAAGACTATTCGATAAAATTCATTCATAATATTGATACCATTAGCGCTTCTATTCACGTTCACAGCTACGAGTAACCGCTTTCAGAGTTCAGGTATGGTCATTATACTACAGTGCTAGCTTTTTCTAGCCAATTTGTCGGATTCTGATTAGAGCAACATTGTCAAGGCTATATTGCAGCACAATCTACAAATCATGTGTCACATGCTCTAGATCTTTAGGGTGAAATGGGAAGGAGATGGAGAAAAGGTTATTAATGAAAATACTAGTTAGCGAGCATTTAGCTTCAGAACCTGAGGTTTGGGTTGTGCATAGAACTGAACCATAAATTGTGGTGACTCTGCCACGACCACTTCCACATGAGTAACTGCAATAGAATAGAAATAGAATCTGATGCATGAGCAAAAACTAAAATACAAATATATTAGTATACACCTTTATACTTAATAAAGTGCTAATAATAATAATAATAATAAAACTAATAATAACTAAGCATCAATTTCACATGTATAGTCTCTCTTTGGGTATTATAACATCTGCTCCATTATCTTAGAACCTTTCTTTAAAATTTCTAAAATTAATTTGGATCCCTTTACAAAGTTCTCTAGGTTTAACAGTATTAAATTAAATATCATAAAATCTTGTCTTAGAAACTTCGAATTTTAGTAAATTTGGATCCCTGAAAGATTCTCTACTTTAAAAAACCCTAAGAATCAAAATGTTCCAAGACAAAATCTTAATCTTCCAATTTAAAACAAATCTGGATCCCGAGATATTCCCAGTTCAAACAACTGAGACTGAAATGATCTTAAGACAAAGCTTTGGACATCCTCATCCTTTGAGTCCGGATCACTGCAACAAGTCAAGTGTCTTAAACAAATGTGAAAATTAAAATATCAAAGGGATCCGGGTTAAAGTAACCTGAAGGTCTAAGAATAAGGCGTCCCTTCTCCTCCTGTTTAAATAAATTAATTAGACCGCTTGCCTTACCAATTTAGAATAGTCACCTCGGGTACAGAGTCTCGGAGTCAGTAGAGCGCCTGAATTGACTCAGAATCACTCATTGGGATGACGGCGGCCGCCTCTGTCGGTTTCTGATCCTGTCTCTGAAAACTCTGGACCCAGAGGAATATTGGGATCTCGGTGGAACCTCCAAACTGTGTTAGTCGGATTTGCTTCTCCGCATTTAAATCTCTGACTCTACAAATGCAGGTAATTTTTGAAAGTTGATTCTTTAAGTTAATCATAAATGTAAAAAGACTCCGCTTCCAGGGGGCCCTGTGCGAACCGATTTTATGACCCCGACCAATGTAATAAACAGACCTACACCCTTGAATTAGTTTCACAGAGATCTAGTGAACTAAGGTGGTTCACTTCAGACGGGTCTGGACATGTACTAGCTTAAGCAGGTTGGAGGTTTGGAGTCTGACAGTTTGAGGCTGTGAACAGGTGTCATATATAGATAACGAGGTCAAATAGGTGTCATTAATATAGAGGACCGGACACAGCCGAAAGCTTTCCCAGTTCTCTACATAGTCAGCGCAGACGGACCTGTCCCGCAGACAGCAGTGGAGCGAGAGGAGCTGAGGAAACGGCTCGCTCACTCATCGTTAAGTTGTCAGGGGGTAGAAGATCTTGGTGTCTTTTTTCCCCCCAAACAGTGTCCAGAAGCGTACTGCAGTGCTTCTTCAGCTGGAGAATAGTGGGGAACGATGGTGCCAAAGCCACCTGGCGACATCCAGGACACTGGCACCTGGAAAACAGGAGACCGTGGCATTACTCTTTAGGGTTGATACTTTTCAGTGTTTTACAAAAGAGGAACTCAAACCAGTTAGCAGAGGTGAAAAATGGCTGTGGTGGTGGAGGAGTCCTCTGCTTTTCCCAGCCACACTGACACTTCCAGACCCTCTGAGGTGCGGGAGTGGAGACGACAACCTTTTGCGTCTGCCGCACCGGTAGCACTGGAATTAAGACGGCGTGTTAGAGGAGTCACAGCCAGCTTCCAGCCTCGTCTTCCATCAGTGGAGTTTGGACTGTCTCTACAACAGCATCTGGATCTGCCGTAATAGCTTGGCGACCTCCAGGAGGGCTCATTCCTCCGTGGTTGCCTCTGCGTAAAAACACAGACGATCACAACTGGCTCAGATAAAGAAGACAAAGTTCCCCATTAAAGAGTACAATAGGCTTTATTACCTGAATGTGGTCAATGATCACAGTGGTGGTGGCTGCAATGTGCTGCAACAACAATAATAGTAATAAAAAGCCTGTAATCAGAGCAGGACAGAACAGTGGTGAACTGTAATCAGAGCAGGACAGAACACAGAACTGGAGAGTTCTCTGAAAGCTGGTGTAAAGAGAGTGTAAAGTTTTTCATCTAGATTTAAAGACTGAGAGTGTGTCTGACTCCTGGATATTAACAGGGAGCTTGTTCCAAAGTTGGGGGCTTTATAAAGGAATGCTCTTCCTCCTGCACTGTTTTTTTCTAATACGTGGGACTGATGATAGGCCAGCATCTTGCGAGCGGAGTGTACGTGGATGGCTGTAAGGCGTAAGAAGTTCCTCCAGATAATGTGGGGTGAGGGCAGATCCTTTGAGATTTTCCTCTAAGATATTCTAACTTACGGTGTCTATGGTGTCAAATGTAGCACTAACATCTAGCAGCACATGAGGTTTCAGTGCTATGGTTTTGTTAAAATCCAAACGGAAAAGCTTTATGAATGCTGTTTTTCTGCAGAGAGGTGCACAGCTGCTTAAACACTACTTCTTCCAAAGTTTTGGTGAAGCGTAGATTAGAAATTGGTCTAAAACTGGCAAGGTCACAAGGGTTCAGATTAGGCTTTTTAATAATGGGCTTCATGATCGCCAATTTACGAGATTTAGGTTTGAAGCCTATGCCAAGAGATGCATTAACTATGTCAATTAATGGTTTACCAACCTCTGGCAGTGCCTATTTAAACAACAGTGTTGGTACAGGATCTAATATACATAACAACGATTTAATGCACTGTCAAAACTGTAAGCCAGTTGCCCCATCTGGAGGCTGTTACTGAGAACACAGGGCCATTGCTCAGCAGTGCCGACACAGAATAAGGACATTTGACTAGGACTCTGTTCTAGCATCGACGGCACAAATGCCAACAGAGCCAGATAAGTGGCCTGTACTGCTCTTAAACAGGGACCATTTCACATGCTACAGACTCTAACTAAGCTGAATGATGAGCCACTGGACACTGCATACCACCATGTTCCTGATTCAGACAGGACGTCATAAACCAGCGTCTTCACGCCCAATGACAGGCTTGCTTGGATCACAAAGACCAAGAGCTGGTGCAGATATCTTAAAGCAGATCGTATAGTGGTTGTGAAAGACCAGAACTCTGATCCAACTGAGCTGAACTCATTCAAGTCCCGACACAATCTAGCCAACATTAGAGGACCTTCATCCTCTGTGCGTTGCATGGCTGACCTAGAGAAGGGGCTACAGCTGGAGGTTGACGCTGGTGTTTAGGCTTTGCTTGCTTTCAGTAGGAAAACCTTAACATGGAAAGTACAAAATACCTCTTTTGTTCATCAACATGTTTTTTAACCATGTTGTTAATTACCTCTTCAAATTCAGAGTCAGTCCACTGGTGCATTTCAGTCCCACCCTTAACTAGTGTGCTATTCTTATAGTTAAGAGGATTCCAGGAATTTTCTGAGCATTTTTACTTTTAAAAAAATGATGAGGTGACCAGGGAAACACCCAAACTACAACAACAAACATCTCAGAAACAGAGATGCTAACAGACACAAAACACTAGGTTTTACAAGTGACAAAACAGAAAACTTCTCTTTTCAGAGAGGCTAAAGGTTACAGCAGAAGTAACAGATAAACTTCCCTTGTTTCAGAGAGGCTAAAGGTTACGGACTTCTCCGTCTTAGGAAACTGGAATTTCTCTCTGGATTGAAATGGTGTTTACTCACGCACCAAATAGTAAATTCGGCATTCTTCTGAATAAATTCGGCAGATTCAGAAGTCAGGAGAATTGATCTTCAGTATAGACGAGTATATTGATGCACACAGACATGTAGGAGTACGTCATTGACAATTAATGCTTTAGGGGCTAGAGACTGTATATTTAACAGCCCAAATTCAACACAACTTTTTATTTTGCTTTTTAAAATACTGCAAGGTTTGTCTGAGATACTTTGAGTGAAACTGATATTTTACTTTTTACAGGCAGAGAAACAACCAAATAAATGGTTATAAAATTAAGTAAATCACAAATCACTTACCTGCCAACTATCCATCCACTAACCTGACTGGGAAGGGCCAGTCAGTCCTGGCCTGGTCCTTCTTGATGTTCCCAGTGAGAATGATAGACCAAGATCCTGGTGACGAATGGGGTCCAGAAACAGAATAGTGGAGAATGATGGTGCCGAAGCCACCGGACAACGCACAGAACACAGGCGCCTGAAAAAAAGGAGATTGTGGTGTTACTCGTTGAGAACTTTTCAGTGTTTAAAGGTAGAATCTCCAACAATGAGAACACCACCACCCTGAGGAGTTGTCCTGATGGAGCAGGTGAAGGCGAATAGCTGAGGACCCCGAACCGCTAAGCAGAAGTGAAACCAACTGCGGTGGAGAAGCCCTTGGCTTTTTTCTGGCCACGCTGACACTCCAGGGTCCCTTTCCAGTGTGGGAGTGGAGACAACGACCCTGAGTTTGGACTTCCTCTACAACAGCAGCTGGATCTGCAAGTCGAGCTGGACAACCTCCCTGCAGAGCGTCTGGAGAGCTCGTCCCTCCACAGTCACCATGTTCCTCCAGAGAAAACGTAGAGAAAGAAACACAAACGACGGTCAGTGAGACAGAGTACTGTACAGTAACACAGGGAGCAGAGAGCACAAGGATCACAACACCCGTCAAAGCTAATATTAAAGACCATTCAATAATATTCACGTTCACAGCTACGAGTTACCGCTTTGAGAGTTCAGGTATGGTCATTATACCACAGTGCTAGCTTTTTCTAGCCAATTTGTCGGATTCTGATTGGAGCAACATTGTCAAGGCTATATTGCAGCACAATTTACAAATCATGTGTTACATGCTCTAGATCTTTAGGGTGAAATGGGAAGGAGATGGAGAAATCTATAAAGGTTATTAATGAAAATACTAGTTGTCGAGCATTTAGCTTCAGAACCTGAGGTTTGGGTTGTGCATAGAACTGAACCATAAATTGTGGTGACTCTGCCACGACCACTTCCACATGAGTAACTGCAATAGAATAGAAATAGAATCTGATGCAAAAATTAAAATACATACAAACTAAAAAATACAAAGTATACACCTTTATACTTAAAGGTGCTAATAATAATAATAACTAAGCATCAATTTCACATGTATAGTCTCTCTTTGGGAATTATAATATCTGCTCCCTTGTCTTAGAACCTTTAAAATCTCTAATTTTATTTTTCAGAGCTGTTCAAATTCATTTCTAAAACCTTTCTTTAAAATTTCTAAAATTAATTCGGATCCCTTTACAAAGTTCTCTAGGTTTAACAGTATTAAATTCAATATCCTAAAATCTTGTCTTAGAAACTTCAAATTTGAATAAATTTGGATCCCTGAAAGATTCTCTACTTTAAACAACCCTAAGAATCAAAATGTTCCAAGACAAAATTTTAATCTTCCAATTTAAAATAAATCTGGATCCCGAGATATTCCCAGTTCAGACAACTGTGAGACTCAAATGATCTTAAGGCAATGCTTTGGATATCTTCATCCTTTGAGCCTGTATCACTGCAACAAGTCAATGGTCTAAAACAAATGTGAAAATGAAAATAAAGGGATCCGGGTTAAAGTAACCTGAAGGTCTAAGAATACGGCGTCCCGTCTCCTCCTGTTTATTCTAAATTCGTAAGGCAAGCGGTCTAATTAATTTACTTACAGTCACCTCGGGTACAGAGTCTCAGAGTCAGTAGAGCGCCTGAATTGACTCAGAATCACTCATTGGGATGACGGCGGCCGCCTCTGTCGGTTTCTGATCCTGTCTCTGAAAACTCTGGACCCAGAAGAATATTGGTATTTTGGTGGAACCTCCAAAACTGTGGTAGTGGGATTTGCTTCTTCACGCTTAAAGAATCAACTCTATCAGTCAGTCTTAGGAATGTAGAAAAACACTTTAATCCTGCAGTAAACGTAACGCCGGTGGAAGACGTCAGAACTGCATCTGACAAAAAACCTTGCTGTACACTTAGCCAGCACCTTTTGATCAAGATTTCAGGGTAAAACTGCTTAGATTACTTAAAGGGAAAGAGAAAAATCCTCCTACCTAAAATTAGGTGCAGTGGTAAATGTAATACTACTTGGCAACCTGTCTTGACTTAAATAGACAATATGGACTCTGAGGATTAATTGGTTGGTCAGCACCCAGTTTAAATTTCACTATTTAAAATTCTGCAGTCATTTACTCTCTTACCCTTTGAGTTTCTTTGGACACTTGTATGTGCTTTTATAACTTCATATTGAGAAATTGTTACAATTACAAACCATGACAGTCTCAATACTGCGGGATTTGTCTGAGAGACACTGATATATTACTTTTTAATACAAGCAGAAAAGTGAACGCAAAAAAGGGGTGGAATCAAGTAAATTATGTAAATCACTTACCTGCCAACTATGCAGTTCACTAACCTGACAGTGTGACTGGGAGGGGCCAGTCCGTCCTGGCCTGGCACCTTCTTGATGTTCCCGGAGAGAACGATGGATCCCAGGCGGCTCAGGTGAAGCTCATCTCTGTGTTAGAGGACCGGACGCAGCTGAAAGCTCTCCCAGTTGTTTATGAAGTCAGCACAGACAGACCTGTCCCACAGCCAGCAGTGGAGCGAGAAGAGCTGGGGAAACGTCTCTCTCACTCGTCTGTAAGTGGGCAGGGAGCCGAAGACGATGATCCTGGTGTCTGCCTTTTTTCTGAACAGTGTCCAGAAGAGTATGGCAGTGCTTCTTCAGGGACACAATGCATCAGGAGGAGAACAATGGTGCCAAAGCCACCTGGTAATGTTCAGGACACGGGCACCTGGAAAACAGACACCGTGGCATTACTCTTTAGGGTCAATACTTCAGTGTTTTACAGAAGAATCTCCAATAGTGAGAACACCGCCCTGAGGAGCTGTCCTCGGTGACGGAGCAGGTGAACAGCTGAGGCTCTCGAACCAGTTAGCAGAGGCCAAAAATGGCTGTGGTGGTGGAAGAGTCCTCTGAGGAGACGACCTTCTGTGTCCGCCGCGCTGGTAGAGCTGGAATTAAGACAGTCACATTGGAGGAGACACAGGCAGCGTCCAGCCTCATCTTCCGTCAGTGGAATTTGGATTGCCTCTACAACAGCAGCTGGAGCCGTACAAGCTTGACAACCTTCGTTTCACTGTGTACTCTGTATATAGTTGAAATGACAATAAAACCCACTTGACTTGACTAACACAGGGAGCAGAGAGCACAAGGTTCACAACAAGACAACAAAACTAATAAAAATAAGACAAAGCCACAAAAATGGTACCAAGTTCCCCATTAAAGAGTACAATAGGCTTTATTACCTGAATGTGTTACAATATTCAAACAGCATGAAATCCTTGTTTACTGTAATTATGATGTTTCACATTATGCATGAAGATCAAGGGTAAGATTGATAAACTGAACTGTGAAGTCTGCAGACAAGAGAAATCTGCTCAGAGTAGAAACAGAACCTGGTGCACGAGCAAAAGCAGCACTTGAACTAGTACATACTGACCTAGCTGGTCGTACAGATCCAGGTCTGTGTGTGTGTGTGTGGGGGGGGGGGGTGCCTGCTGTGAATAAACTAGAAAAATCCTCTATGCCCCTTAATGTCCAATTACTAAGCCCAATGTCCCCAAGCTGAGGGGTTAGATCTGGATTCAATGTGAGTGGTGACCATAAAGAGATACAATTAGAGACTTCAATATATTTTCTAGCGTCTCTCCAAGAAAGCAACGTATTGTACACTACAAAGTTATCAGAGAGAGACAGTATTTTATCAACATTATAAATGGTAGGGAAGGTGGGGGTCTAGGATGACGTGTGATGAAGTCAGTGGTAGCGGACTCCTCACCAGCCCATACACAGTAGAGACTTGTGACTGTGACATGTTACCTACCTGGTGACCCTGGGGGAATGAAGGCGCTGGTGTGCAAGTCTTCTAGGAGCCGGCAGGATCCACGGTTCACCTAGTAGGAGGAAAACACAGCCAATAACCCGAGGATAAACATAATTCCAGTTAGCATTATTTACAGGTATACATCAATATGACCATAAACACAAGTAATAATCGTTTATAAGATGTGTAAATAATGTCCATGTTATCTGTTGTTTGGTGATGACCACCCCCTTAGTAGACACTTGGTCCACTCCAGGCTGAGGAGAGAGGAGCAGAATAGGCTGAAGCAGAAGTAGACGTCTGTGAGGCTTTGCAGCCTTCAGATGAAGCCTCTGAGGCCTTGTTGTACAAAGTGTGTGCAATCTAGCTCTTTTGTGTTGTGTTTTTGTTGTGTGTACTTTCTTTTTTGCACAAATTCAACATTAAATATCACTGGAACTTACCTGGAAGTGTTTGGCTGTGTCCTTCTGGTGAACTGTCCTTCACATCCACTTCACGCCATCACCACCACAACATGAGCATTTCTATACTGACCCACAATCAGTCTAATCTATTTAAAACCAACTACACATCTGTTCTGCCTGTGTTCCCCAGAAATATAAACTCAGATTCAAATAGTAATCTCCCAATTCCTCTGTACCAAGATAAGAACTGCTTTATTTGTAGGATTTGCAGTTGTGTAAGAAGCAACTATATAGAATTGATTGCATTTGGGAATATTAACATCTCTCAAATGGGATTCTTAATCAGACCAATTAAGTTAAACATAAAAAAGGCTGATTTAGACAATTAAAATGTTCCAGCTGAAGATATTCAAAACTAAAGAAAATAAATTCAAGTATAACAAGACCCTTAATTTCCAGACTCCAAACAAGCCACACAGATTAAAAACATAAGTGAACTGCCTAAACACATACATGACAGAATAAAGGTAAAGGTAAGCGGTCTAATTAATTTACTTAGTCACCTCGGGTACAGAGTCTCAGAGTCAGTAGAGCGCCTGAATTGACTCAATCACTCAATGGGATGACGGCGGCCGCCTCTGTTGGTTTCGGATCCTGTCTCTGAAAACTCAGAACCCAGAGGAATAGTTGGATCTCGGTGGAACCTCAAACTATGGTAGTGGGATTTGCTTCTCCACGCTTAAAGAATCAACTCGATCAGTCAGTCTTCGGAATGTAGAGAAACGTAACGCACTGGTTTTCATCACCTTTGATGTCCTATGCTGATCACGCTGATTTTAAGTCCCCTGATGAGGCTGGTGTAAAGTTGATAGACCCCCATTGTTTCAAAGTAATAAAAGCCACCATCTGTCTGTTCCTGAAAACAACGTATACATAGAATATTGAAACACCTGAAAAGATTCCCCATAATATTGCAGCGCCGACGTACAAGACAAGAAAACCAGATTCACCATTTGACATTTTTGTGACACAGATGGAGCTTGGCTTCCCCCCGTAACCCAGCTGTGCAGTGAACACACACAAACTCGACGGTGAGCAGTCTGCTGCGGTGCCAACAAAAGAAGGTGCAGGGTCTTGCTCAAGAGTGGCAGCTTGAAGATCCCAGGTATTGAACCCACAACACTGTCATCAATAGCCCAGAGCTTTAACCGCTGAGCCACCACTGGCCCCCGTTCCTGCACGTTACACGTGTTGCTCTGTTCAAAACTACCCATACCAGAATCTTTGTCTAGCTGTTCACTAAACCAGACTGTGAAACAGTCTCTGAAAATCTGACTGCAGTTTGGAAGAGTCTTTTCACTAAATGAATGATCTATATACAGCCTGATGATGAACAACAACCTTCACTCCCTCTACCACTGATGAGGCCTTTTCATCGTGGAGAGAAAAAGGAGGAAACGTCTTAAAGGATCTGTTTATTGATTAAAGGTTTGAATCTTTTGAACTCAGATCTGAATTTAATCTTCAAGCTCATTTTTTCAGGTATTTGCAGCTACATAGTTGTGTCCACAAACTTCCTCGTCATTATTAGATATGGTTCTGAACGTCAACCCACAGATAAAAAATGTAACTGGCACCATATCTGTTACTGAACTAATTTCATATGAAACCCTTACAAATATTAAAGTGTTACAAGTAGTCTATATAGAAAACCGATCACCACAAAGGGTGGAAATACTACTAATCTGCAAACACATCTCATCATCCAGCTCAGTTTGCTAAACTGGGTCTGACCCACAGAGAAGCAGTTCACTGAATTAATAGACAAAAACAAATGCTTTCGCGAAATGTACAAAGTACAAATGACAGCACAAAATGGCGAGTGCACGCTACAAGTGGAACCCGTTATATTGTGAAGGGATTGCCTCCATTCAACTCAGTCAAGAAAAAGTCATCATTCAGAGAAATGCTACAAACCTTCAAGTCTCAATTCGAGCTACTAAGCCATAAGTACTTCAGTAAGACAGCGGTGCAGAGATGTAAAATAACGTTCAAGCTAAAGTTGTGCGTTTGATCAAGAGATCAAACTGGCGTTTACTGAGGATTACTCAGGTGCAGCCTGCGAACTTCCTAAAAACTAAGAATGAAATCATAAAAGCTACTGAGTGATAGTACACGCTCTCCAAAGAGAGAGAGGAAAGCACCTCAGTACTTAGCTGACTGATTCAGATATTGGAGATCAGACACTGACCAACACTGACTACTGCTACAGGGTCTGTAATGAACCACAGAGCTTTAAAGAGATTCAACTAAATCAACATTCTGGGTTGAAGCTATGAAAGAGGAGAGGACTTCCCTCATTGAAAACGACAATTTACTCTGACCCCTCTCCCAGAAGCTGAGCATGCAGTGAGGGGAAGGTGGGCCTAAGATTAAAAACTGTAGATGGAGCAGAAACGTTATCTAGATGAAAATGGCTTTACACTGAAATCAGGAGGATAACACTGATAATCTGGGTTGATGATCATTTACCAGTTTTCCTACACTTAGGATGGAGGCAGCAGCAACACAATCCCTGAATATCATTAAGAGTAGTAGTATTGAATGATGGTGTAGCAAAAGAATTTAGATCAATTCTAATAAGATTTTTAAAGCAGATTTTCTGAAGCTTCAATTATAAACCATGTGGAGGACAGACAGTCTCAATACTGCAGGGTTAGTCTGAGATACTGATATTCCTGTTTAAAACAAGCAGAAAAAATTATTATTAAATTCAGTTAATAATGTAAATTATTACCTGCCCACTATCCAGCTGCCTAATCTAGGGTCCTGTCTTTTTCCAAGTGGTGTCCAGAAGTGTGTGGCAGTGCTCCTTAAGGGCCTCACTGCATCATGTAGAGAAAAGTGGAGAAAGTTGGCAATGTCCAGGACTCCTGGAGGGAGAAAAAAAAAAAAAAAAAAAAACATTTTAAAGAAAAAGGTGAAGTTGAAGAACTGATAACCTCACACCAGTAAATTTAGATGAAAAGCAGCTGTGGTGGTGGAGGAGCCCTCTGCTTTTCCAGGCCACGCTGATGGCCCCAGGCCCTTTCTGGTGCAGGACTGGAGACAACAACCCTCTGTGTCCGCCATGCCGGTAGTGGCGGATTTAAGATGGCCGTCGTTGGAGAAGTCACGAACAGACTCCAGCCTCGTCTTCCGTTAGAGTTTGGACTGCCTCTACAACAGCAGCAGTCAAGCTTGATGACCTCCTAGCAGAGCGTCTGGAGATCTCGCTCCTCTGCGGTCACCAAGTTACTCCAGAGTAAACACAGACAAATGCAAACAACGGTCAGTGAAAGAGTACTGTACAGCAAAACAGGGAGCAGAGAGCACAAGCATCACAACTGTCTCGGATGAAGACAGAGCTGATATTAAAGACTATAAAGTAGGGACTCAACTGTTCGTGTCGAATCAGTTTTAAAAGCAGAACCGCATCAAAAAAAAAAAAAAAAAAAAAAAAAAAAAAAAATTATATATATATATATAAAATGTGTAGGATAGGATTACTGCATTTATATGTCAATTATTTTAGCCATTCAACATGGTCACAGGTAGACATAGGAGCATGGTAAGGCCCATCAGCTGTTTTGCTTGCTGGGGGGGATAAATATATCTCTATATATAGTAGATACCTTTATACTTAATAAAGCGCTACTAATCATAACTGTAACTATGTATTAATGTCACGTGTATAGTCTGAACTCTGGGTATTATAAACCCCCTTGTCTTAGAACCTTCAAAATGTCCAATTTGAACAGCCCTGAAAAACATTTATTTCCAAAACCTTGCTTTAGAATCTTTGAATTTTCTAAAAAAAAAAATAAGTGCAGATCCCTTTACAAAATTCTCTAGGTTAAATAGTAATGAATAATTAAATGTCCTGAAAATTTAATTTGTAATAAATTTGGATCCCTGAAAAATTTAAACAACCCTGAGAATAAAAATATTTCAAGACAATATCTTAGAATCTTTCTAGAATCTTAGAATTTAAAATAAATCTGGATCCTGAGATATTCCCAGTTCAGACAACTGAGAGACTCAAATGATCTTAAGGCAATGCTTTGGACATCTTCATCCTTTGAGTCCGGATCGCTGCAAAAAGTCAATGGTCTAAAACAAATGTCAAAATGAAAATATCAAAGGGATCCGGGTTAAAGTAACCTGAAGGTCTAAGAATACAGCGTCTCTTCTCCTCCTGTTAATTCTAAATTCGTAAGGTAAGTGGTCTAATTCATTTACTTACAGTCACCTCGGGTACAAAGTCACAGAGTCAGTAGAGCGCCTGAATCGACTCAGAATCACTCATTGGGATGACGGCGGCCGCCTCTGTCTGTTTCTGATCCTGTCTCTGAAAACTCTGGACCCAGAGGAATATTGGGATCTCGGTGGAACCTCCAAAACTGTGGTAGTGGGATTTGCTTCTCCACGCTTAAAGAATCAACTAGAGAAACACTTTAATCCTGCAGTAAACGTAACGCTGGTGGAAGACTTCAGAACTGAGTCTGACAAAAAAGGAAAGAAAAAAAAAAAACCCTGCCGTACTGATTCAAAGAGCCTCTTCACTAAATTAATGATCTATATACAGCCTGATTAACAACATCGTTCACTCCCTCTACCATTGATGAGGCCTTTTCATCTTGGAGAGAAAAAGGAGGAAACGTCTTAAAGGATCTGTTTATTGATCAAAGGTTTGAATCTTTTGAACTTAGAACTGAATTTAATCTTCAAGCTCATTTTTTCAGGTATTTGCAGCTACGTAGTTTTGTGTCCACAAACTTCCTCGTCATTATTAGATACAGTTCTGAACGTCAACCCACAGATAAAAATGTAACTGGCACCATATCTGTTCCTGAACTCCTTTCATATGAAACCCTTACAAATATTAAAGCAGCAGTAGGTGCAGGATCCATCTGTCAATCAAAATTCAGACTGGTCTGGACATGTACTGACTTAAGCAGGTTGGAGGTTTGGAGTCAAACTGTTTGAGGCTGTGGACAGGTGTCGTTTATACGGATAACGAGGTCAAACGGGTGCCAAATTACAGACCTCTCATCTTTCTAAATAGGAGAACTTGCACAATCCGTGTCTGACTAAATACTTTTTTGCCCCAGTGTATAATTTATGTAAATTTTCCCCGTTATACACACACAAATATATTTATCCTTCAGCCCAAATTCAATGCAGAACTGCTTGTACTCAGAAAGATGGAAGAACTTATATAAATTCTAATAAGATTTCTAAAGCAGATTTTCCGACGTTACAATTACAAACCATGACAGTCCCAATACTGCAGGATTTGTCTGAGATACTATGAGTGACACTGATATATTACTTTTTAATACAAGCAGAAAAGTGACAGAATAAATGGGTGGAATTAAGTAAATCATGTAAATCACTTACCTGCCAACTATGCAGTTCACCAACCTGACAGTGTGACTGGGAAGGGCCACTCAGTCCTGGCACCTTCTTGATGTTCCCGGAGAGAACGATGGATCCCAGGCGGCTCAGGAGAAGCTCAGGCTGAAGCATGGAGCACTGGGCATTAGAAATATGACAGCGTTATGGGTGAATGATGAAGGAAGAATTGAGGACAGGCTGAAGAATAAAGACTCTGAAATAAACAGAATACATGCACAATATTAAATAAAAGTTCAGAAAGGTTCCAGGTCTATATCCTAGTGCTACTAAATGACTTCATTCAAAGAGAGATGGGTATACGCTCAACAGGCAGGAGAAAAAGCTAATAATTACCACTCAAAGCTTCTAGCAGGACACCAGCTTTAACCTGCCTCTGACCGTTTCCACAGGTTAAACTAGGGGGTTTTAGTGCCCCCACAAGGACAAAAAAAGGAATAGCAACAGCCTCTAAGCAGTAGTTCAATAAACACCAGGACGTTGACTAAGAACACAAATTTCACATATCCACAGAATTACACCATCCATACTAACCTAAAACAGCTCAGTAGTGTGAAACATGTGAAGAAATAACAGAAACCATAAAGATTCAGTAATACATAGGTAAACACTGAAGCTACATTGCTAAGGAGAAAGCTAGCATAGCAACAGAACTAAGCCATTCCCAAACTAAATGAACAGCAGCTTACTTTGTGTCTCAGATTTTAAATTAAAGGCACCCACAGTCACACAGCTTGAGCAGTTTCTAAAGGTCAGTCTTCCAGAGGAGCTACAGAGCTCGGTCACATCGGCTTGTTCACCCTGCTGCAAGACCACGCTGCTGCTTTACAGCGGAGGCTCCTGATTGGCTGAGACTCCACATTATATACTGACCAATGTGGCTGAAGCTTCGTGAATATTAAATGAGGTCACTGATTTAAGGAGCTTTTGGACAGATCCAGGGTTGGAGATCCACTCAGACATTTACTGAGGATTACTCAGATGCAGGCTGTGAACCTCCTGAAAACCAAGGGTGAAACAGTTAAAGCTACTGAGTGATGTTTGACCGATTCGTCTCCATATGGATCAATAAAATGTATTTGTTCACATAATGGTTCAGAGTTCACAGCAACAGATTTATAGTCATTGCTCTGTAAGCAGGGGATAAGGCGTGAGACCTCAGCAGCTATATATATGTATTCAATGACTCTACGTTGACAGAGAGAAAGCCTAACCTTTCAAAGAGGAGAGTATTTGGAGCAGCATGCTACACTTACCAACATGACAGATAGAAGCTAGAGTGAAATTGTGAAAGGGAGTCTTTGTATGAACAACAAGAACAGTCCATCATACCTAGTCTACTATCCAGACAGAGGGAAAGTGCTTAAACAGAGGCTTGTGAAATTTCATACAGAGTGTGTTAAAGAACAGCAAACCCAGACTGACCAGTCAATGTCAGCTGATGATCCCAAGGGGAGAGGGGTGTGTACCCCCCATTCCAACAGCCAACAGCGTTGATCAGACTCCAGAACAGGTCTAACTCTTAAACTGTTAAAAGGCAAGTCTAAAACGTTATCTAGATGAAAATGGCTTTACACACTGAAATCAGGAGGAGAACACTGATAATCTGGGTTGATGATCATTTACCAGTTTTCCTACCCTTAGGACGGCGGCAGCAACACAATCCCCGAATATTGTTAAGAGTAGCAGTACTTAATGATAGTGTTGTAGCAAAAGAAGCAGATTTTCTGAAGCTCCAATTACAAACCATGCGGAGGACAGACAGTCTCCATACTGCAGGGTCTGTCTGAGATACTATGAGGGACACTGATATTACTTTTTAAAACAAGCAGAGAAATGACAGAATAAATGATTATAAAATCCAGTAAATCATGTAAATCACTTACCTGCCCACTATCCAACGCATCCATCCCACAGCCAGCAGTGGGGCTTAAAGAGCTGGGTAAACGACTCGCTCACTCATCGGTAGGTGGGAAGGGGCAGAAGACTAGGTCCAGAAGCGTGCAGCAGTGTTCCTTCAGGACCTTGCTGCATCGGGGGCCAATAGTAGAGAATGAAGGTACTGAAGGAGTCACACTGCCAATTCAATTCAGACTTTATTTATATAGAGTCTTTCACAACAGAGGTCCCAAAGCTCTTTAAACAACGGTGTTTGTACCGGATCTAATACACTGTACATGATGTGGATTTAGAGGAGTTCTAAAGTACTGTAGGTATGCCATGGAGCTGGAGCAGCATTCTTCATTGTCTACAGCTGTGGTTTGGGACGGATATTGGATTTTTAGTCTAATATTCTCCAATGTATCAGTCGCTGCTACTAATTTCAGCAGGGATATCTGATCTAGTTTGTGTTTTACAGTTGGTAAGTTTAGTCACAGGATTGAAAAGGAATCTCTTCTAATATTTTAATTTAATAATAATTAGGGAGCCTGGGTTAACTCACTCAGCAATCCAAGACCTTTATAATCTTTGAAGGCTTCCGCTACCCAGACTAGACCAGTCAATAGCAGATGATTATTTCGATGGGGAGAGACGAGCAAAATGTCTTGATAAACTTGGGTAACAGATCTAAGAAGGCAGCTGAGTTTCAGTATTGTAAACGCCAAGCCCCAAATACTGAGGGTAAAGACTGGTAATCTTAGACACAAGAAAGGGAGATTACTGTGGGCCAATCAGAAAACCCCAGGATCGCCTACAGAGCCGGAGCAAACACCCCCCTAGAGACAACACAAAGGAGTAAGAGAACAAGTATGAAACATACGTACAATGAGAAATCAAAAAAAAAAAAAAGTTACAATACCTGTTACGCTGCAAAATAGAACAAGGCCCATCTCTACAACTTTATGAACAATTCTGATACTTGGCCACATGGACTTCTTGGGCCTTTCTGGCATGTTTGATACCTGGTCATGCAAATCGAATTGAAATGTCTTTCCTAGGATTCATAACATCAGTGCAGCTTTCAGGACCTACTAGTGAGCAAGTTCCACCTTGGCTGGATATCAGATAGTCCAGAGCAATGAGGTTCTGCAGAATCATCATTCTGTGGGAGGCTAAAGCTAAGCTGATGTTGCTCAACGCAAAAGCAGTGTTATTTATCAGTTGCTCCATTTGTCTTGAGGGTACAGACCTGATCCAGGGATTGACAGGGATGACACCATATTATGGAATTACAGCTCCTAGAGAGCTCTCTGCTGACAAGTTAAACCTGGAATACAGGTGCCACTCTGGTCAGTGCTGCCAGCTGTCAGGCTTAGTTTTTCTCGTTTACCTCTTATGGATGGATACAGGTATGCAAGGGTGCATCTGCCATTAAATCTAGCAATTCAGACCACGCAGTGGTTATACAGAGCCAGTATGTTCCTACTAGTGCGTTCTGTGTGGTTCTGTAGAACACACAAAGAAAGCATACAAGGGACACTGTCTGTCCCTTAGAAGAGGCTGTTATGGTGATGCCCAGTGTTGATATCTTCAAAACTGTCAAAAGTGTAAGCCAGTTGCCCCATCTGGAGGCTGTTACTGAGAACACACGGCCATTGTTCAGCAGTGCCGACACAGAATGAGGACATTTCACTGGGACACTCTGCTCTAGCGTCTGCGCCGCAAATTCCAACATTGCCAGATAAGTGGCCTGTACTGCTCTTCAATATAGACCCATTTCACATGCTACAGAATCTAACTTAGCTGAATAAGCTGGACGCTGCATACCACCATGTTGCTGATTCAGACAGTAGGTCATAAAACCAGCGTCTTCATGCCCAGACAGGCTTGCTTGGATCACAAAGGTGCAGATATCAAGGCTGATTTCAAATTTGCAAAAGCAGTGGTTGTGTGTGTGCGCATAAGAGGGGCATGTTGCCCAGGGATACCTTAAAGCAGATGGTATGATGGTTGTAAAAGTGCAGGATTCTGATCCATCTGAGTGGAACTCAAGTCCTACACAATCTAGCATGTTGCATGACTGACCTAGAGAGAAGGCTACAGCTGGAAGTTGATGCTGGCGCAACTGTTTGAGCCTTTTACACATTTTGTGGGCATTCAGTGCAGCTGTTTCGTGCTTTTTACATTCGCTGGTTAACTCTAGGATCCAGCTTATCCAGCTTATCCTTCAAATGCCCAAGTTTATAGCCCTAGTTTTGTTTTAGTACTTTAGTATTTTTGAGCATTTTGGCATTTTAAAATCATGAGGTGACGTGACAAACACCCAAACTACCAACACAATAAACTTCTCAGAAACAGAGATGGTAACAGCCACAAAACCCTAGATTTTACAAGTGACAAAACTTCTCTCTTTTCAGAGAGGCTAAAGGTTACAGCAGCAGTAACAGATACACTTCCCTTGTTTCAGAGACTGACTTACTGACTTCTCTGACTCAGGAAACCAGAATTTCTCTCCGGTTTGAAATGGCGTTTATTCAAATAGTAAATTCAGCATACAGGAGACAGATTCAGTCAGGAGACTTGATCTTCAGTGTTGACGAGTATATTGATGCAGAGACGTTTGAGTACTTCATTGACAATCACTGCTTTAGAAGCTAAAGATCGTATATTTAACAGCCCAAATTCAACAAGAGAACTGCTTTTACTCAATTTTTTAAAAGCGAACTTTCTGACGTTACAATTACAAACCACACGGGGCACAGACAGTCTCGATACCGCAGGGTTTGTCTGAGATACTTGTGTGAAACTGATGTTACTTTTTAATACAGGCAGAGAAATGACCAAAAATTGGTGGAATCGAGTAAATCACTTACCTGCCCACTATCCATTTCACTAACCTGACTGGGAAGGGCCAGTCAGTCCTAGCATAGCACCTTCTTGACGTTCCCGGAGAGAACGATAGACGAAGACGTTGATCCTGGTGTCTTCTTTCAAATGGTGTCCATAATGTCCGAATGATTGTGCTGAAGCTGCCGGACAATGTACAGGACACGGGCACCTGAAAAAAAAAGGAGATTGTGGTGTTACTCGAACTTTTCAATGTTTAAAAGTAGAATCTTCAACAATGAAAACACTGCCCTGAGGAGTTGTCCTCAGTGACTGAGCAGGTGAAGGAGAAGAGCTGAGGACATTGAACCGGTAAGCTGAGTTGAAAATCAACTGTGGTGGAGAAACCCTTGGCTGATGCTCCAGGGTCCCTTTCCAGTGCGGGAGTTGAGACAATGACCCTGCGTCCATATCCCGTCGGCGCAGTTGGGACTGCCTCTACAACAGAAGCTGGATCTGTCAGTCAAGCTTGATGACCTCCCTGCAGAGCGTCTGGAGATCTCGTCCCTCCACGGTCACCATGTTCCTCCAGAGTACACACAAAGACAAACACAAACGACGGTCAGTGAGACAGAGCACTGTACACATCCTTTTACAAAATCACTAAAAGATTCTCTGGTTTAAACAACCCTAAGAATCAAAATATTACAAGACAATATCTTAGAATCTTCCCATTTAAAACAAATCTGGATCCCGAGACTGAAATGATCTTAAGGCAATGCTTTGGACATAGTCGTCCTTTGAGTCCGGATCGCTGCAAAAAGTCAATGGTCTAAAACAAATGTGAAAATTAAAATATCAAAGGGATCCAGGTTAAAGTAACCTGAAGGTCTAAGAATATGGCGTCCCGTCTCCTCCAGTTTATTAGAAATTGGTAAGGTAAGCGTTCTAATTCATTTACTTACAGTCACCTCGGGTACAGAGTCTCGGAGTCAGTAGAGCGCCTGAACTGACTCAGAATCACTCATTGGGATGACGGCGGCCGCCTCTGTCGGTTTCTGATCCTGTCTCTGAAAACTCTGGACCCAGAGGAATACTGGGATCTCGGTGGAACCTCTAAAACTGTGGTAGTCGGATTTGCTTCTCCGTGATTAAAGAATCAACTCGATCAGTCAGTCTTAGGAATGTAGAGCAACACTTTAATCCTGCAGTAAATGTAACGCTGGTGGAAGACTTCAGAACTGAGTTTTTTCACTAAATGAATGATCTATATACAGCCTGATGAACAAGCTTCACTCCCTCTACCATTGATGAGGCCTTTTCATCTTGGAGAGAAAAAAGAGGAAATGTCTTAAAGGATCTGTTTATTGATCAAGGTTTGAATCTTTTGAACTTAGAACTGAATTTAATCTTCAAGCTCATTTTTTTAGGTATTTGCAGCTACGTAGTTTTGTGTCCACAAACTTCCTCGTCATTAGATACGGTTCTGAACGTCAACCCACAGATAAACATAATTGGCACCTTATCTGTTACTGAACTCATTTCATATGAAACCCTTACAAGTATTAAAGCAGCAGTAGGTGCAGGACCCATCTGTCCATCAATATATTTACTGAATGGTGGTAAAAGATTGTAGATAACTCCTCATCTACATGTTTTTCTCTATCTCTACAAGATTTTTAAAGCAGATTTTCCGACGTTACAATTACAAACCATGACAACCTCAAAACTGCAGGATTTGTCTGAAATACTATGGATGACACCGATCCATGACTTACTTTTTAATACAAGCAGAAAAGTGACAGAATAAATGGGTGGAATCAAGTAAATCACTTACCTGCCAACTATGTAGTTCACTAACCTGACAGTGTGACTGGGAAGGGTTAGTCAGTCCTGGCCTGACACCTTCTTGATGTTCCCGGAGAGAACGATGGACCCCAGGCGGCTCAGGTGAAGCTCATCTCTGTGTTCGAGAACCGGACGCAACTGAAAGCTCTCCCAGTTCTCTATATACTCAGCGCAGACGGACGGAACTGTGAAGTCTGCAGACAAGAGAAATCTGCTCAGAGTAGAAACAGAACCTGATGCACGAGCAAAAGCAGTACTTGAACTAGTACATACTGACCTAGCTGCTCCTATAGATCCGGTGGGGGTGGGTACGAAAAAAAGGTTCCGCAGCAAACACTCCTGTGAGTCAGTCAAGACACTAAAAACACAGAGACTGATTATGTTCTAGATACTGTTGTATTGAAGGAGACTGGGTTGACCATGAGGCTGAAGCATGGAGCACCGGGCATTAGAAATATGACAGCGTTATGGGTGAATGATGAATAGAGGACAGGCTGAAGAATAAAGACTCTGAATGAAGTCATTTAGTAGCACTACGATATAGACCTGGAACCTTTCTGAACTTTTATTTAATATTGTGCATGTATTCTGTTTATTTCAAAGAGAGGTGTGTATACGCTCAACAGGCAGGAGAAACAAAGCTAATAATTCACACTCTTGATAAACTAGTTTAAGATAACAGAGTGTTTACAACAATTTAAAAACTTCACACAAGCTTCTAGCAAGACACCAGCTTTAACCTGCCTCTGACCGTGTCCACAGGTTAAACTATGGGGTTTTAGCGCCCCCACAAGGACAAAAAGAGGAATAGCAAGAGCCTCTGAGCAGTAGTTCTGTACTTTAACTCACTGCATCAGGAGAAGAATAGGAGAGAAGCATTGTGTCAAGGGAAGCAGGTGCAGGAGAGGAGACGAGAGGGCTTCCCTTGACACAATGCTTCTCCTGTATTCAATGACTCTACGCTGACAGAGAGAAAGCCTAACCTTTCAAAGAGGAGAGTATTTGGAGCAGCATGCTACACTTACAAACATGACAGATAGAAGCTAGAGTCAAAATGTGAAAGGGAGTCTTTGTAGGAACAACAAGAACAGTCCATCATACCTAGTCTACTATCAAGACACAGGGAAAGTGCTTAAACACAGGCTTGTGAAACTTCATACAAAGTGTGTTAAAGAACAGCAAACCCAGACTGACCAGTCAATGGCAGCTGATGATCCCAAGGGGAGAGGGGTGTGTACCCCCCATTCCAACAGTGTTGATCAGACTCCAGAAGAGGTTCAAGAGTCTTAAACTGATGCTCAAAATGGTGCTGAAACAGAGGGAGACAGACACAGTACACACTTTTCAAAAAGAGATAGGAAAGCACCTCAGTACTTACTGACTGGGTGTCAGATATTGAAGATCAGACACTGACCAAATAAATTTTAATACAAGCAGAAAAATGACAGAATAAATGATTATTAAAATAGAAAAACTATGTAAAATTCACTAACGTCAGGAACTCGCTGCGTCAGGAGGAGAACAGTAGAGCCAAGGAAAGTCGCCTTGCGAAGTCTAGGACACGGCATCTGGAAAACAGGAGACAGTGGTGTTACCCTTTGGGCTCGATACTTTTAAGTGGTTTTCAGTAGAATCTCCATCAATGAGAACACTTCCCTGAGGGGTTTCCTTGAGGGATGAAGCAGATGAAAGCTGAGGACCTCAAACTGGTTGGAAGAGATGAAAATCAGCTGTGGTGGTGACGCTTCGTTTTAAGCGGTCACGTTTCAAGCGTGTGAATTCCCCGGTCCCACTGTAGAGTTAAATATAAACGGACACAAGAGATTATATAAAAACTAACATTCAATTAAAAGAACACACACAGGCAGACATCACTGTATGGTGCTCCGGTTTCAGTTTGGACAAAGCTTATAGAAACACAAGTGACTCAGGCAATGGAGGTAAAGCTGAGAAGCCTCGACTCATCTCCCAGAAGCTCCGACAAAAGATTGAAATTTAGCGCTGTACGACATTAAGAAGTCAAGGGAAAGTTTTCAGAAGATCATTAATTTGGATGTACAGTCAAAAACTCCTCACTGGTTTGTATAATGGCTAAAAATCTCAGACAATTTCCATACAAGGGAAGAAACAGGCCTAGCAGATCAACCTCACCATCTAAGCTAACAGACATGGAGGGATGAAGAGATTCTCTGTGCTTTGAAAACGGACATCTCCGAGCTTCTCTGGTCAGAACTCAAGTTCACACTTGCTGAAGAGTTCGAAGGCATAGAAGCAAAACTGCAGAAGTAGTGAATAACAGAACTCTGCTCCGCTCCGACTTTCAAGCACTGTATAATAATAAGAAAAGGAAAAATAACGTACAGTTATGAAGTAGGAGTGTGAGTAGGTGCTGGACATATGCTCATGTTAAAGTGTTCATGTTAAAGTCCATTCTGAGTAGAGGGACAGGCGTGATACCAACACGCAGGAACTGAGACCAAAAAAGGGCAACTCCAGGCAGGCAGCTCAGGACATGAGGGGAGAGAGAGAAAAAGATGAAGATTAGAACAAGCTTTACGTTTAGTGAGAGACCTGTAGCAGAAATAGTTACAGACACAACCACAATAATAGTAATCAGAGCAGGACAAAACACAGAACTGGAGAGTTCTCTGAAAGCTGGTGTAAAGAGAGAAGTTGTTCATCTAGATTTAAAGACTGAGAGTGTGTCTGATTCCCGGATATTAACAGGGAGCTTGTTCCAAAGTTGGGGGCTTTATAAAAGAACGCTCTTCCTCCTGCACTGGTTTTTCTAATACGTGGGACTGATGATAGGCCAGCATCTTGCGAGCGGAGTGTACGTGGAGGGCTGTAAGGTGTAAGAATTCCTCCAGATAATGTGGGGTCAGACCACTGAGAGATTCATATGTTAGAAGTATTTTATAATCTGTACTGAATTTAACAGGTAACCAGTGTCAGAATGAAAGAACTGGACTAATATGATCAGATTAAAAAAATGACACATTTACTCTGACCCCTCTCCCAGAAGCTGAGCATGCAGTGAGGGGAAGGTGGGCCTAAGATTAAAAACTGTAGATGGAGCAGAAACGTTATCTAGATGAAAATGGCTTTACACTGAAATCAGGAGGATAACACTGATAATCTGGGTTGATGATCATTTACCAGTTTTCCTACACTTAGGATGGAGGCAGCAGCAACACAATCCCTGAATATCATTAAGAGTAGTAGTATTGAATGATGGTGTAGCAAAAGAATTTAGATCAATTCTAATAAGATTTTTAAAGCAGATTTTCTGAAGCTCCAGACAGACAGTCTCAATACTGCAGGGTTAGTCTGAGATACTGATATTCCTGTTTAAAACAAGCAGAAAAAATTATTATTAAATTCAGTTAATAATGTAAATTATTACCTGCCCACTATCCAGCTGCCTAATCTAGGGTCCTGTCTTTTTCCGAGTGGTGTCCAGAAGTGTGTGGCAGTGCTCCTTAAGGGCCTCACTGCATCATGTAGAGAAAAGTGGAGAAAGTTGGCAATGTCCAGGACTCCTGGAGGGAGAAAAGAAAAAAAAAAAAAAAACATTTTAAAGAAAAAGGTGAAATTGAAGAACTGATAACCTCACACCAGTAAATTTAGATGAAAAGCAGCTGTGGTGATGGAGGAGCCCTCTGCTTTTCCAGGCCACGCCGACGGCCCCAGGCCCTTTCTGGTGCAGGAGCGGAGACAACAACCCTCTGTGTCCGCCATGCCGGTAGTGCTGGATTTAAGATGGCCATCGTTGGAGGAGTCACGAACAGACTCCAGCCTCGTCTTCCGTTAGAGTTTGGACTGCCTCTACAACAGCAGCAGTCAAGCTTGATGACCTCCTTGCAGAGCGTCTGGAGATCTCGCTCCTCCGCGGTCACCAAGTTACTCCAGAGTAAACACAGACAAACGCAAACAACGGTCAGTGAAAGAGTACTGTACAGCAAAACAGGGAGCAGAGAGCACAAGCATCACAACAACTGTCTCGGATGAAGACAGAGCTGATATTAAAGACTATAAAGTAGGGACTCAACTGTTCGTGTCGAATCAGTTTTAAAAGCAGAGCCGCATCAAAAAAAAAAAAAAAAGATTATATATATATATAAAATGTGTAGGATAGAATTACTGCGTTTATATATCAATTATTTTAGCCATTCAACATGGTCACAGGTAGACATAGGACATTGAGCATGGTAAGGCCCATCAGCTGTTTTGCTTGCTGGGGGGGATAAATATATCTCTATATATAGTAGATACCTTTATACTTAATAAAGCGCTACTAATCATAACTGTAACTATGTATTATGTCACGTGTATAGTCTGAACTCTGGGTATTATAAACACCCTTGTCTTAGAACCTTCAAAATGTCTAATTTGAACAGCCCTGAAAAACATTTATTTCCAAAACCTTGCTTTAGAATCTTTGAATTTTCTAAAAAAAAAAAAAAAAAAATAAAATAAAATAAGTGCAGATCCCTTTACAAAATTCTCTAGGTTGAACAGTAATGAATAATTAAATGTCCTAAAAATTTAATTTGTAATAAATTTGGATCCCTGAAAAATTTAAACAACCCTGAGAATAAAAATATTTTAAGACAATATCTTAGAATCTTAGAATTTAAAACAAATCTGAATCCTGAGATATTCCCAGTTCAGACAACTGAGAGACTGAAATGATCTTAAGGCAATGCTTTGGACATCTTCATCCTTTGAGTCCGGATCACTGCAACAAGTCAGTGGCCTAAAAAGAATGTGAATATTAAAATATCAAAAGGGATCCAGGTTAAAGTAACCTGAAGGTCTAAGAATACGGCGTCCCGTCTCCTCCTGTTTATTCTAAGTAAGGTAAGTGGTCTAATTAATTTACTTACAGTCACCTCGGGTACAGAGTCTCAGAGTCAGTAGAGCGCCTGAATTGACTCAGAATCACTCATTGGGATGACGGCGGCCGCCTCTGTCGGTTTCTGATCCTGTCTCTGAAAACTCTGGACCCAGAGGAATATTGGGATCTCAGTAGAACCTCCAAAACTGTGGTAGTGGGATTTGCTTCTCCGCGCTATAAGAATCAACTCGATCAGTCAGTCTTAGGAATGTAGAGAAACACTTTAATTCTGCAGTAAACGTAACGCTGGTGGAAGACTTCAGAACTCAGTCTGACCAAAAAAGAAAGAAAAAAAAAAAAAAAAAAGAAAAAAGAAAAAAAATATTGCCGTACAGATTAGAAGAGCCTCTTCACTAAATTAATGATCTATATACAGCCTGATTAACAACATCGTTCACTCCCTCTACCATTGATGAGGCCTTTTGATCTTGGAGAGAAAAAGGAGGAAATGTCTTAAAGGATCTGTTTATTGATCAAAGGTTTGAATCTTTTGAACTCAGAACTGAATTTAATCTTCAAGATCATTTTTTCAGGTATTTGCAGCTACGTAGTTGTGTGTCTACAAACTTCCTCGTCATTAGATACAGTTCTGAACGTCAACCCACAGATAAAAAATGTAACTGGCACCATATCTGTTACTGAACTCCTTTCATATGAAACCCTTACAAGTATTAAAGCAGCAGTAGGTGCAGGATCCATCTGTCAATCAAAATTCAGACGGGTCTGGACATGTACTGACTTAAGCATGTTGGAGGTTTGGAGTCAAACTGTTTGAGGCTGTGGACAGGTGTCTTTTATACAGATAACGAGGTCAAACGGGTGCCAAATTACAGACCTCTCATCTCTCTAAATAGGAGAACTTGCACAATCAGTGGCTGACTAAATACTTTTTTTGCCCCACTGTATATTTTATGTAAATTTTTCCCCGTTGTATACGCACACAAATATATTTATCCATCAGCCCAAACTCAATGCAAAACTGATTGTACTCAGAAAGATGGAAGAACTTATATAAATTTAATATGATTTTTAAAGCAGATTTTCCGACGTTACAATTACAAACCATGACAGTCTCAATACTGCAGGATTTGTCTGAGATACTATGAGTGACACTGATATATCACTTTTTAATACAAGCAGAAAATGGACAGAATAAATGGGTGGAATCAAGTAAATCATGTAAATCACTTACCTGCCAACTATGCAGTTCACTAACCTGACAGTGTGACTGGGAAGAGCCAGTCCGTCCTGGCACCTTTTTGATGTTCCCGGAGAGAATGATGGACCCCAGACGGCTCAGGTGAAGCTCACCTCTGTGTTAGAGGACCGGACGCAGCCAAAAGCTCTCCCAGTTCCCTATATAGTCAGCACAGACGGACCTGTCCCGCAGCGGAGCGAGAAGAGCTGAGGAAACGGCTTGTTCACTCATCTGTAAGTGGTCAGGGGGTAGAAGACGATGATAATGGTGTCTGGCTTTTTCCAAACAGTGTCCAGAAGCGTACGGCAGTGCTTCTTCAGGGCCACGCTGCAGCAGGCGGGGAATAGTGGAGGCTGAAGCCTGGAGTTCTGGTCATTAGAAATATGACAGCGTTATGGGTGAACGATGAATAAGTGAGGAAGAACTGAGGACAGGCTGAAGAATAAAGACTCTGAAATAAACAGAAAACAATTCAGAAAGGTTCCAGGTCTATATCCTAGTGCTACTAAATGACTTCATTCAAAGAGAGATGGGTATACGCTCAACAGGCAGAAGAAACAAAGCTGCTAATTACCACTCAAGGCTTCTAGCAGGACACCAGCTTTAACCTGCCTCTGACCGTTTCCACAGGTTAAACTATGGGGTTTTAGCGCCCCCACAAGGACGAAAAGAGGAACAGCAACAGCCTCTGAGCAGTAGTTCAATAAACACCAGGAAGTTGAGTAAGAACACAAATTTAGCACATATCCACAGAATTACACCATCCATACTAACCTAAAACAGCTCAGTAGCGTGAACCATGTGAAGAAAACAGAAACCATGAAGATTCAGTAATACATAGGTAAACACTGAAGCTACATTGCTAAGGAGGAAGCTAGCATAGCAACAGAACTAAGCCATTCCCAAACTAAATGAACAGCAGCTTACTTTGTGTCTCAGACTCTAAATTAAAGGCACCCACAGTCACACAGCTTGAGCAGTTTCTAAAGGTCAATCTTCCAGAGGAGCTACAGAGCTCGGTCACACCGGCTCATTCACCCTGCACACTGCTGCAAGACCACGCTGCTGCTTTACAGCGGAGGCTCCTGATTGGCTGAGACTCCACATTATATACTGACCAAATGAGGCTGAAGCTTCGTGAATATTAAATGAGGTCACTGATTTAAGGAGCTTTTGGACAGATCCTGGGTTGGAGATCCACTCAGACATTTACTGAGGATTACTCAGATGCAGGCTGTGAACTTCCTGAAAACTAAGGGTGGAACAGTTAAAGCTACTGAGTGATGTTTGGCCGATTCGTCTCCATATGGATCAATAAAATGTATTTGTTCACATAATGGTTCAGAGTTCACAGCAACAGATTTAGTCATTGCTCTGTAAGCAGGGGATAAGGCGTGAGACCTCAGCAGCTATATATATGTATTCAATGACTCTACGTTGACAGAGAGAAAGCCTAACCTTTCAAAGAGGAGAGTATTTTGAGCAGCATGCTACACTTACAAACATGACAGATAGAAGCTAGAGTCAAAATGTGAAAGGGAGTCTTTGTAGGTACGACAAGAACAGTACATCATACCTAGTCTACTATCAAGACACAGGGAAAGTGCATGCAATTTCACAAGCCTATGTTTAAGCAAAGTGTGTTAAAGAACAGCAAACCCAGACTGACCAGCCAATTACAGCTGATGATCCCAAGGTGAGAGGTGTGTACCCCCCATTCCAACAGCCAACAGTGTTGATCAGACTCCAGAAGAGGTTCAAGAGTCTTAAACTGATGCTCAAGATGCTGCTCAAACAGAGGGAGACAGACATAGCACACACTTTTCAAAGAGAGATAGGAAAGCACCTCAGTACTTTAAAGATCAGACACTGATCAGAACTGACCACTGCTACAGGGTCTGTAATGTACCACAGAGCTTTAAAGCCACAGTTCTGAGTTGACGCCATGAAAGAGGAGAGGACTTCTCTCACTGAAAATGACATTTACTCTGACCGCTCTCCCAGAAGCTGAACATGTTGCATGATTATCTGGATTAAAATGACTTGACCGAACCCAGCTCCCCATTGGTTTACAAACACACTGATATCAAGAGGATAATACTAATTTACCAGTTTTCCTACACTTAGGATGGCAGCAGCAACAATCTCTGAATAGTGTTGGTGCATTCAAAGAATTTGTATCAATTCTAATAAGGTTGTTAAAGACAGTCTCGATACTGCAGGGTTTGTCTGAGATACTATGAGGAACACTGAAATAATTTTAATACAAGCAGAGAAATGACAGAATAAATTATTATTAAAATAGAAAAACTATGTAAAATTACTTACCTGCCAACTATTCAGTTCACTAACATCAGGAACTCGATGGGAGGAGAATAGTAGACAATGATTGCGCCAAAGGCGTCACGCTGCCGCAGTGCCAAGGGAAGTGCAGGACACGCCATCTGGAAAACAGGAGACCGCGGTATTACTCTTTGGGCTTGATACTTTTAAGTGGTTTTCAGTAGAATCTCCATCAATTGGTTGACCTCTGTCTGGAGAGCTCGTTCCTCTGCAGTCGCCATGTTCCTCCAGAATAAAACAGAGACAGAAACACAAACGACAGTCAGTGAGAGAGTACTGCACAAAATGCAGGCGACCACGTGACTGCTTAAAACAAAGCTCTGTCGCGTCATTGACCTGCAGTAACGTTTCAAGTGTGTCAACTCCCTGGTGCCACTGTAGACCCGAGCAGAACGAGATGAATATAAACAGACATATGAACTAAAATATTAATTAATTAAAATCTGCTCAGAATAGAAACAGAACCTGATCCATGAGCAAAAGCAGTACTAGTACATACTGACCTAGCGGACCCCAGACGGCTCAAGTAAAGCATCTCTGTGCAAGAGGACCAGACGCAGCCGAAAGGGTTAAGTCTATTATATAGACATGGAAGAGTGAGGGAGACTGTGATGAAGATGAAGACAGAGCTGATATTAAAGACTATAAAGTAGTGACGGTCGCTTGCTGCTCTGTGTTGAATCACGTGTCAAGCTTTCAAAGCAGGACCACATCGAAACAGCAGAAGGTGGTTGCTAAAGGGTTACAGTTAGTTAAAGGGAGTAGATCATAATCATTACTACTAATGGTCAGCAAGAATAACAGTTTATGACTGCAGGTGAGTTTGTTCACAGTACTGAAAATGAATCCAGGGCAGTTTTAGTTATTATATATTAGAAAGGAGAAATAGGATGATTCAGCTTTAATAAAAGATTGTTTTGTATTCTGCATGACTACACGGAGTAAAAATTCTAATTTTGCATCATAAATGTAAAATCAACTACAGCTACAAATTACCTTTTTAAAACACGACTTAAAGATTAGAAAGTAGAGATGTGGTTAAAGAATGCTGGGTACATGCAAATGAACAACTGAAGAAGAAGGGAGTCACTGCAGCAGTTTGGCAATATTTTGGTTTATAACCAGACGAACACGGAGAACCGTTAGACGTGAACAGTGTTACAAGTAGTCTATATAGAAAACTGATCACCACAAAGGGTGGAAATACTACTAATCTGCAAACACATCTCATCATCCAGCTCAGTTTGCTAAACTGGGTCTGACCCACAGAGAAGCAGCTCGCTTAATTAATAGACAAAAACAAATGCTTTCGCGAAATGTACAAAGTACAAATGACAGCACAAAATGGCGAGTGCACGCTACAAGTGGAACCCGTTATATTGTGAAGGTACTGCCTCCATTCAACTCAGTCTAGAAAAAGTCATCATTCAGAGAAATGCTACAAACCTTGAAGTCTCAATTCGAGCTACTAAGCCATAAGTACTTCAGTAAGACAGCGGTGCAGAGATGTAAAATAACGTTCAAGCTAAAGTTGTGATCTTGTGATCAAGAGATCAAACTGGCGTTTACTGAGGATTACTCAGGTGCAGCCTGCGAACTTCCTAAAAACTAAGGATGAAATCATAAAAGCTACTGAGTGATAGTACACGCTCTCCAAAGAGAGAGAGGAAAACACCTCAGTACTTAGCTGACTGATTCAGATATTGGAGATCAGACACTGACCAACACTGACTACTGCTACAGGGTCTGTAATGAACCACAGAGCTTTAAAGAGATTCAGCTAAATCAACATTCTGGGTTGAAGCTATGAAAGAGGAGAGGACTTCCCTCATTGAAAATGACACATTTACTCTGACCCCTCTCCCAGAAGCTGAGCATGCAGTGAGGGGAAGGTGGGCCTAAGATTAAAAACTGTAGATGGAGCAGAAACGTTATCTAGATGAAAATGGCTTTACACTGAAATCAGGAGGATAACACTGATAATCTGGGTTGATGATCATTTACCAGTTTTCCTACACTTAGGATGGAGGCAGCAGCAACACAATCCCTGAATATCATTAAGAGTAGTAGTATTGAATGATGGTGTAGCAAAAGAATTTAGATCAATTCTAATAAGATTTTTAAAGCAGATTTTCTGAAGCTCCAATTATAAACCATGTGGAGGACAGACAGTCTCCATACTGCAGGGTTTGTCTGAGATACTGATATTCCTGTTTAAAACAAGCAGAAAAAATGATTATTAAATTCAGTTAATAATGCAAATTATTACCTGGCCACTATCCAGCTGCCTAATCTAGGGTCCTGTCTTTTTCCTAGTGGTGTCCAGAAGTGTGTGGCAGTGCTCCTTAAGGGCCTCACTGCATCATGTAGAGAAAAGTGGAGAAAGCTGGCAATGTCCAGGACTCCTGGAGGGAGAAAAGAAAAAAAAACATTTTAAAGAAAAAGGTGAAGTTGAAGAACTGATAGCTGCTTTTCATCTAAATTTACTGGTGTGAAGTTGTGGTGGTGGAGGAGCCCTCTGCTTTTCCAGGCCACGCCGACGGCCCCAGGCCCTTTCTGGTGCAGGACTCGAGACAACAACCCTCTGTGTCCGCCATGCCGGTAGTGCTGGATTTAAGATGGCCATCGTTGGAGGAGTCACGAACAGACTCCAGCCTCGTCTTCCGTTACAGTTTGGACTGCCTCTACAACAGCAGCAGTCAAGCTTGATGACCTCCTAGCAGAGCGGCTGGAGATCTCGCTCCTCCGCGGTCACCAAGTTACTCCAGAGTAAACACAGACAAACGCAAACAACGGTCAGTGAAAGAGTACTGTACAGCAAAACAGGGAGCAGAGAGCACAAGCATCACAACAACTGTCTCAGATGAAGACAGAGCTGATATTAAAGACTATAAAGTAGGGACTCAACTGTTTGTGTCGAATCAGTTTTAAAAACAGAACCGCATCAAAAAAAAAAAAAATTATATATATATGTCACAACATGGTCACAGGTAGACATAGGACATTGAGCATGGTAAGGCCCATCAGCTGTTTTGCTTGCTGGGGGGGATAAATATATCTCTATATATAGTAGATACCTTTATACTTAATAAAGCGCTACTAATCATAACTGTAACTATGTATTATGTCACGTGTATAGTCTGAACTCTGGGTATTATAAACCCCCTTGTCTTAGAACCTTCAAAATGTCTAATTTGAACAGCCCTGAAAAACATTTATTTCCAAAACCTTGCTTTAGAATCTTTGAATTTTCTAAAAAAAAAATAAGTGCAGATCCCTTTACAAAATTCTCTAGGTTGAACAGTAATGAATAATTAAATGTCCTAAAAATTTAATTTGTAATAGATTTGGATCCCTGATTTAAACAACCCTGAGAATAAAAATATTTCAAGACAACATCTTAGGATCCAGATATATTTTAAATTCTAAGATTCTAGAAAGATTCTGAGATATTCCCAGTTCAGACAACTGTGAGACTAAAATGATCTTAAGGCAATGCTTTGGACATCTTCGACATTTGAGTCCGGATCGCTACATAAAGTCAATGGTCTAAAACAAATGTGAAAATTAAAATATCAAAGGGATCCAGGTTAAAGTAACCTGAAGGTCTAAGAATACGGCGTCCCGTCTCCTCCTGTTTATTTTAAGTAAGGCAAGCGGTCTAATTCATTTACTTACAGTCACCTCGGGTACAGAGTCTCAGAGTCAGTAGAGTGCCTGAACTGACTCAGAATCACTAATTGGGATGACGGCGGCCGCCTCTGTCGGTTTCTGATCCTGTCTCTGAAAACTCTGGACCCAGAGGAATATTGGGATCTCAGTAGAACCTCCAAAACTGTGGTAGTGGGATTTGCTTCTCCGTGATTAAAGAATCAACTCGATCAGTCAGTCTTAGGAATGTAGAGAAACACTTTAATCCTGCAGTAAACGTAACACTGGTGGAAGACTTCAGAACTGAGTTTTTTCACCAAATGAATGATCTATATACAGCCTGATGAACAACAAGCTTTACTCCCTCTTCCATTGATGAGGCCTTTTCATTTTGGAGAGAAAAAGGAGGAAACGTCTTAAAGGATCTGTTTATTGATCAAAGGTTTGAATCTTTTGAACTCAGAACTGAATTTAATCTTCAAGCTCATTTTTTCAGGTATTTGCAGCTACGTAGTTTTGTGTACACAAACTTCCTCGTCATTATTAGATACGGTTCTGAAGGTCAACCCACAGATAAAAAATTTAATTGGCACCATATCTGTTACTGAACTCCTTTCATATGAAACCCTTACAAGTATTAAAGCAGCAGTAGGTGCAGGATCCATCTGTCCATCAATATACTTACTGAATGGTGGTAAAATATTGTAGATAACTCTCCTCATCTATATGTTTAAACACATTATAATTCAGTTTAAAATAGTGCATTCCTCACACTGGACTAAGGCAAGGCTGGCAGAATTTGTTTAAAACATGAATCTAATGGGAGATAGAGGTCAAACAGAATCAACAAAAAAGGCACACGTTCTGGTTTTGTCTAAAAATGACGGTCTTTTGGAATTATGTTTTTTTCTTTTCAGGAGTTTTCAAACAGCCGATTCACCTTCCCCTACTTCAGCAGTATTCGGGGTGACTCCTCAAGGGTTTTATCTGGGGAAATCTTGTTCAAAAGGTGCCGGCTAAGACTGCTTAGATTACTTCAAGATTACTCCTACCTAAAATTGGGTGCAGTGGTGAATTTAATACTACTTGGCAACCTGTCTTGACATAAATAGACAATATGGACTCCAAGGATTAATTGGCTGGTTAGCACCCAGTTTAAATCTATTTCACTATTTAAAATTCTGCAGTCATTTACATTTACTCTCTTACCCTTTGTGTTTCTTTGGACACTTGTATGTGCTTTTATAACTTCATATTCAGAACTTACCTGTATTTTTACAGTTAGAGCTTTAAGTTTATCATAAATACAAAAAGACTCCGCTTCATGGGGGTCCTGTGTGAACAGATTTTATGACCCCCCACCAATCTAACATACATACACCCTTGATTTAGTTTCACAGAGATCTAGTGAACTACAGCGGTTAGTAATCATAACTTCATTAACAATGACTGCTTTAGGGGCTAGAGATCGTATATTTAACAGTTAAAATTCAATGCAGAACTGCTTGTACTCGGAAAGATGGAAGAATTTATATACATTCTAATACGATTTTTTTAAGCAGATTTTCCGACGTTACAATTACCAACCATGACAGTCTCAATACTGCAGGATTTGTCTGAGGTACTATGAGTGACACTGATTTATTACTTTTTAATACAAACAGAAAAGAGACCGAATAAATGGGTGGAATCAAGTAAATCCTCTAAATCACTTACCTGCCAACTATGCAGTTCACTAACCTGACAGTGTGACTGGGAAGAGCCAGTCAGTCCTGGCCTGACACCTTCTTGATGTTCCCGGAGAGAACGATAGACCCCAAGCGGCTCAGGAGAAGCTCATCTCTGTGTTAGAGGACCGGATGCAGCTGAAAGCTCTCCCAGTTGTTTATGAAGTCAGCACAAACAGACCTGTCCCGCAGCCAGCAGTGGAGCGAGAAGAGCTGAGGAAACGGCTCACTCACTCGTCTGTAAGTGGGCAGGGAGCCGAAGACGATGATCCTGGCGTCTTTTTTCCGAACAGGGTTCAGAAGCGTACAGCAGTGCTTCTTCAGGACCACACTGCATCAGGCGGAGAATAGTGGACAACGATGGTGCCAAAGCCACTTGGCGACATCCAGGACACGGGCACCTGGAAAACAGGAGACCGTGGCATTACTCTTTAGGGTCGATACTTCTCACTGTTGGAGATTCTTCTGTAAAACACTGAAAACACCGCCCTGAGGAGCTGTCCTCTGTGCCGGAGCAGGTGAAGAGCTGAGGTCTTCGAACCAGTAAGCAGAGGTGAAAACCAGCTGTGGTGGTGGAGGAGACCTCTGCTTTACCCAGCCACACTGACACTTCCACTTCTCCCTCTCAGGTAGGGGAGAGAAGATGACAAGCTTGATGACCTCCTGGAGAGCTCGTTTCTCTGGGGACGCCTCTGAGTAAAAACAGACAGAAACGCAAACGGCGGTCAGTGAGACAGAGTACTGTACAGTAACACAGGGAGCAGAGAGCACAAGCGTCACAACAACTGTCTCAGATAAAGATGCCAAAGCTAATATAAAGAAGACAAAGCCACAAAAGTGGTACCAAGTTCCCCATTAAAGAGTACAATAGGCTTCATTACCTGAATGTGGTCAATGATCACAGTGGTGATGGTTGCAGTGTATTACAATATTTAAACAGCATGAAAACCTTGCTCACTGTAATTATGATGTTTCACATTATGCAGTAGAGAGAATGAAGATCAAGGGTAAGATTGAAGCATGGAGCACTGGGCATTAGAAATATGACAGCGTTATGGGTGAATGGTGAAGGAAGAATTGAGGACAGGCTGATTAATAAAGACTCTGAAATAAACAGAATACATGCACAATATTAAATAAAAGTTCAGAAAGGTTCCAGGTCTATATCCAAGTGCTACTAAATGACTTCATTCAAAGAGAGATGTGTATATGCTCAACAGGCAGAAGAAACAAAGCTAATAATTACCACTCAAAGCTTCTAGCAGGACACCAGCTTTAACCTGCCTCTGACCGTTTCCACAGGTTAAACTATGGGGTTTTAGCGCCCCCACAAGGACGAAAAGAGGAATAGCAACAGCCTCTGAGCAGTAGTTCAATAAACACCAGGACGTTGACTAAGAACACAAATTTAGCACATATCCACAGAATTACACCATCCATACTAACCTAAAACAGCTCAGTAGTGTGAAACATGTGAAGAAATAAACCATGAAGATTCAGTAATACATAGGTAAATACTGAAGCTACATTGCTAAGGAGAAAGCTAGCATAGCAACAGAACTAAGCCATTCCCAAACTAAATGAACAGCAGCTTACTTTGTGTCTCAGACTCAAAATTAAAGGCACCCACAGTCACACAGCTTGAGCAGTTTCTAAAGGTCAGTCTTCCAGAGGAGCTACAGAGCTCGGTCACACCGGCTCATTCGCCCTGCACACTGCTGCAAGACCACGCTGCTGCTTTACAGCGGAGGCTCCTGATTGGCTGAGACTCCGCATTATATACTGACCAATGCGGCTGAAGCTTCGTGAATATTAAATAAGGGTACTGATTTAAGGAGCTTTTGGACAGATCCAGGGTTGGAGATCCACTCAGACATTTACTGAGGATTACTCAGATGCAGGCTGTGAACTAAATGAAAACTAAGGGTGGAACAGTTAAAGCTACTGAGCGATGTTTGGCCGATTCTTCTCCAAATGGATCAGTAAAATGTATTTGATCACATAATGGTTCAGAGTTCACAGCAACAGATTTACAGTCATTGCTCTGTAAGCAGGGGATAAGGCGTGAGACCTCAGCAGCTATATATATGTATTCAATGACTCTACGCTGACAGAGAGAAAGCCTAACCTTTCAAAGAGGAGAGTATTTGGAGCAGCATGCTACACTTACAAACATGACAGATAGAAGCTAGAGTCAAAATGTGAAAGGGAGTCTTTGTAGGAACGACAAGAACAGTCCATCATACCTAGTCTACTATACAGACACAGGGAAAGTGCTTAAACACAGGCTTGTGAAATTTCATACAAAGTGTGTTAAAGAACAGCAAACCCAGACTGACCAGTCAATGACAGCTGATGATCCCAAGGGGAGAGGGGTGTGTACCCCCCCATTCCAACAGTGTTGATCAGACTCCAGAAGAGGTTCAAGAGTCTTACACTGATGCTCAAGATGCTGCTCAAACAGAGGGAGACAGACACAGTACACACTTTTCAAAGAGAGATAGGAAAGCACATCAGTACTTACTGACTGGGTGTCAGATATTGAAGATCAGAAACTGACTCAAGTCCACACTTGCTGAAGTTCGAAGGCATAGAAGCAAAACCGCAGAAGTGAATAGCATAACTCTGCTCCGCTCCGACTTTCAAGCACTGAATAATAATAAGAAAAGGAAAAACAATGTACAGTTATGAAGTAGGAGTGTGAGTAGGTGCTGGACATTTGCTCAGTGTTCATGTTAAAGTCCATGCTGAGTAGTGTGACAGGCCTGATACCAAGACGCAGGAACTGAACCAAAAAAGGGCAACTCCAGGCAGGCAGCTCAGGACATGAGGGGAGAGAGAGAAAAAGATGAAGATTAGAACAAGCTTTACGTTTAGTGAGAGACCTGTAGCAGAAATAGTTACAGACACAACCACAATAATAGTAATAAAAAGCCTGTAATCAGAGCAGGACAGAACAGTGGTGAACTGTAATCAGAGCAGGACAGAACACAGAACTGGAGAGTTCTCTGAAAGCTGGTGTAAAGAGAGAAGTTTTTCATCTAGATTTAAAGACTGAGAGTGTGTCTGATTCCCGGATATTAACAGGGAGCTTGTTCCAAAGTTGGGGGCTTTATAAAAGAACGCTCTTCCTCCTGCACTGGTTTTTCTAATACGTGGGACTGATAATAGGCCAGCATCTTGCGAGCGGAGTGTACGTGGAGGGCTGTAAGGTGTAAGAAGTTCCTCCAGATAATGTGGGTTCAGACCACTGAGAGATTCATGTTAGAAGTATTTTATAATCTGTACTGAATTTAACAGGTAACCAGTGTAAGAATGAAAGAACTGGACTAATATGATCAGATTAAAAAAGTGACATTTACTCTGACCCCTCTCCCAGAAGCTGAGCATGCAGTGAGGGGAAGGTGGGCCTAAGATTAAAAATTGTAGATGGAGCAGAAACGTTATCTAGATGAAAATGGCTTTACACTGAAATCAGGAGGATAACACTGATAATCTGGGTTGATGATCATTTACCAGTTTTCCTACACTTAGGATGGAGGCAGCAGCAACACAATCCCTGAATATCATTAAGAGTAGTAGTATTGAATGATGGTGTAGCAAAAGAATTTAGATCAATTCTAATAAGATTTTTAAAGCAGATTATCTGAAGCTCCAATTACAAACCAAATGACAGACAGTCTCCATACTGCAGGGTTTGTCTGAGATACTATGAGGGACACTGATATTACTTTTTAAAACAAGCAGAGAAATGACAGAATAAATTATTATAAAATCCAGTAAATCATGTCAATCACTTACCTGCCCACTATCTGACGCATCTGTCCCGCAGTCAGCAGTGGAGGTCAAAGAGCTGGGTAAACGGCTCGCTCACTCATCGGTAGGTGGGAAGGGGGCAGAAGACTATGTCCAGAAGCGTGCAGCGGTGTTCCTTCAGGACCTTGCTGCTTCGGGGGACAATAGTAGAGAATGATGGTACTGAAGGAGTCACACTGCCAATTCAATTCAGACTTTATTTATATAAGTAGTATGAGTGTAAGTAGGCGCTGGACAGAGATAATGAAGAGCTATAGCTAATGGAGCAGTTTATGAAGTAGGAGTGTGAGTAGGTGCTGGACATATACTTCATCAGCATGGACTTTAACATGAACACTGAGCATGTGTATGTATAGCAACGGAGTGTGGTATGAGTGGATCATTGCAGAACTGTAACACAGCAGGGCAGTAGAGAGCCAGGCAGAGGGAACATCAGGGCACAGCAGGAGGAACAGGGCACCACAGCACATGCAAAAAAAAAAGAAGGTTAGGAAACTTGTGTCAAAAGCTCTGCTGAGTAGAGGGACAAGCCTGATTCCGGAACATGGATGAATGAACACCTCCAGACTGGACGGCAGGTCATCTCATTACATGTGAAAGAGAGAGATAAAGGGGTTAAGATGGTTGTGTTGGAACTCTGCTGAGTAGTGTGACAGGCCTGATACCAAGACGCAGGAACTGAACCAAAAAAAGGCAACTCCAGGCAGGCAGCTCAGGACATGAGGGGAGAGAGAGAAAAAGATGAAGATTAGAACAAGCTTTACGTTTAGTGAGAGACCTGTAGCAGAAATAGTTAGAGACACAACCACAATAATAGTAATAAAAAGCCTGTAATCAGAGCAGGACAGAACAGTGGTGAACTGTAATCAGAGCAGGACAGAACACAGAACTGGAGAGTTCTCTGAAAGCTGGTGTAAAGAGAGTTTTTCATCTAGATTTAAAGACTGAGAGTGTGTCTGATTCCCGGATATTAACAGGGAGCTTGTTCCAAAGTTGGGGGCTTTATAAAAGAACGCTCTTCCTCCTGCACTGTTTTTTTCTAATACGTGGGACTGATAATTTTCTGAGCATTTTGACCTTTAAAAAAATGATGAGGTGACAAGTGAAACACCCAAACTACAACAACAAACATATCAGAAACAGAGATGCTAACAGACACAAAACACTAGGTTTTACAAGGGACAAAACAGAAAACTTCTCTTTTCAGAGAAGCTAAAGGTTACAGCAGCAATAACAGATATTCTTCCCTTGTTTCAGAGAGGCTAAAGATTACTGACTTCTCCGTCTTAGGAAACCAGAATTTCTCTCTGGATTGAAATGGTGTTTACTCACGCACCAAATAGTAAATTCGGCATACAGGAGGCAGATTCAGGAGTCAGGAGACTTGATCTTCAGTATAGACAAGTATATTGATGCACACAAACACATAGAAGTACGTCATTGACAATTAATGCTTTAGGGGCTAGAGATCGTATATTTAACAGCCCAAATTAAACACAAAAACTGCTTTTTAAAATATTGTAAGGCTTGTCTGAGATACTTTGGTGATTTACTTAATTTTATTACCATTCATTTGGTCGTTTCTCTGCCTTTAAAAAGTAAAATATCAGTTTCACTCAATCACTTACCTGCCAACTATCCATCCACTAACCTGACTGGGAAGGGCCAGTCAGTCCTGGCCTGGCCCCTTCTTGATGTTCCCAGAGAGAATGATAGACTTCTCCAGATCCTGGTGACGAATGGGGTCCAGAAACAGAATAGTGGAGAATGATGGTGCCGAAGCCGCCGGACAACGTACAGAACACAGGCGCCTGAAAAAAAGGAGATTGTGGTGTTACTCATTGAGAACTTTTCAGTGTTTAAAGGTAGAACCTCCAACAATGAGAACACCACCACCCTGAGGAGTTGTCCTGACGGAGCAGGTGAAGGCGAATAGCTGAGGACCCCAAACCGCTAAGCAGAAGTGAAACCAACTGCGGTGGAGAAGCCCTTGGCTTTTTTCTGGCCACGCTGACACTCCAGGGTCCCTTTCCAGTGTGGGAGTGGAGACAACGACCCTGAGTTTGGACTTCCTCTACAACAGCAGCTGGATCTGCCAGTCGAGCTGGACAACCTCCCTGCAGAGCGTCTGGAGAGCTCGTCCCTCCGCAGTCACCATGTTCCTCCAGAGAAAACGTAGAGAAAGAAACACAAACGACTGTCAGTGAGACAGAGTACTGTACAGTAACACAGGGAGCAGAGAGCACAAGGATCACAACACCTGTCAAAGCTAATATTAAAGACCATTTGATAATATTCATTCATAATATTCATACCATTAGCGCTTCTATTGACGTCCACAGCTACGATTAACCGGTTTCAGAGTTCAGGTATGGTCATTATACCACAGTGCTAGCTTTTTCTAGCCAATTTGTCTGATTCTGATTGGAGCAACATTGTCAAGGCTATATTGCAGCACAATTTACAAATCATGTGTTACATGCTCTAGATCTTTAGGGTAAAATGGGAAGGAGATGGAGAAATCTACAAGGTTATTAATGAAAATACTAGTTGTCGAGCATTTAGCTTCAGAACCTGAGGTTTGGGTTGTGCATAGAACTGAACCATAAATTGTGGTGACTGCCACGACCACTTCCACATGAGTAACTGCAATAGAATAGAAATATAATCTGATGCAAAAATTAAAATACATACAAACTAAAAAATACAAAGTATACACCTTTATACTTAAAGTGCAAATAATAATAACTAAGCATCAATTTCACATATGTAGTCTCTCTTTGGGAATTATAATATCTGCTCCCTTGTCTTAGAACCTTCAAAATCTCTAATTTTATTTTTCAGAGCTGTTCAAATTAATTTCCTAAAAATCCTTTCTTTAAAATTTCTAAAATGAATTCAAATCCCTTTACAAAGTTCTCTAGGTTTAACAGTAGTAAATTCAATATCCTAAAATCTTGTCTTAGAAACTTCAAATTCGAATAAATTTGGATCCCTTAAAGATTCTCTACTTTAAACAACCCTAAGAATCAAAATATTCCAAGACAAAATCTTAATCTTCCAATTTAAAATAAATCTGGATCCCGAGATATTCCCAGTTCAGACAACTGAGACTGAAATGATCTTAAGGCAATGCTTTGGACATCTTCATCCTGAGAGTTCGGATCACTGCAAAGTCAATGATCTAAAACAAATGTGAAAATGAAAATAAAGGGATCCGGGTTAAAGTAACCTGAAGGTCTAAGAATACGGCGTCCCGTCTCCCCCGGTTTATTCTAAATTGGTAAGGTAAGTGGTCTAATTAATTTACTTAGTCACCTCGGCTACAGAGTCTCAGAGTCAGTAGAGCGCCTGAATTGACTCAGAATCACTCATTGGGATGACGGCGGCCGCCTCTGTCGGATTCTGATCCTGTCTCTGAAAACTCAGGACCCAGAGGAATATTGGGATCTCAGCGGAACCTCCAAAACTGTGGTAGTGGGATTTGCTTCTTCACGCTTAAAGAATCAACTCGATCAGTCAGTCTCAGGAATGTAGAGAAACACTTTAATCCTGCAGTAAACGTAACGCTGGTGGAAGACTTCAGAACTGCATCTGACAAAAAAACATTTACTCTCTTACCCTTTGAGTTTCTTTGGACACTTGTATGTGCTTTTATAACTTCATATGGAGAAATTGTTACAATTACAAACCATGACCGTCTCAATACTGCATGATTTGTCTGAAATACTATGAGTGACACAGATATATTACTTTTTAATACAAGCAGAAAATGGACAGAATAAATGGGTGGAATCAAGTAAATCATGTAAATCACTTACCTGCCAACTATGCAGTTCACTAACCTGACAGTGTGACTGGGAAGAGCCAGTCCGTCCTGGCCTGGCACCTTTTTGATGTTCCCGGAGAGAATGATGGACCCCAGACGGCTCAGGTGAAGCTCACCTCTGTGTTAGAGGACCGGACGCAGCCAAAAGCTCTCCCAGTTCCCTATATAGTCAGCACAGACGGACCTGTCACGCAGCGGAGCGAGAAGAGCTGAGGAAACGGCTTGTTCACTCATCTGTAAGTGGTCAGGGGGTAGAAGACGATGATAATGGTGTCTGGCTTTTTCCAAACAGTGTCCAGAAGCGTACGGCAGTGCTTCTTCAGGGCCACGCTGCAGCAGGCGGAGAATAGTGGAGGCTGAAGCCTGGAGTTCTGGTCATTAGAAATATGACAGCGTTATGGGTGAATGATGAATAAGTGAGGAAGAATTGAGGACAGGCTGAAGAATAAAGACTCTGAAATAAACAGAAAACAATTCAGAAAGGTTCCAGGTCTATATCGTAGTGCTACTAAATGACTTCATTCAAAGAGAGATGTGTAGACGCTCAACAGGCAGAAGAAACAAAGCTAATAATTACCACTCAAAGCTTCTAGCAGGACACCAGCTTTAACCTGCCTCTGACCGTTTCCACAGGTTAAACTATGGGGTTTTAGCGCCCCCACAAGGACGAAAAGAGGAACAGCAACAGCCTCTGAGCAGTAGTTCAATAAACACCAGGAAGTTGAGTAAGAACACAAATTTAGCACATATCCACAGAATTACACCATCCATACTAACCTAAAACAGCTCAGTAGCGTGAACCATGTGAAGAAAACAGAAACCATGAAGATTCAGTAATACATAGGTAAACACTGAAGCTACATTGCTAAGGAGGAAGCTAGCATAGCAACAGAACTAAGCCATTCCCAAACTAAATGAACAGCAGCTTACTTTGTGTCTCAGATTTTAAATTAAAGGCACCCACAGCCACACAGCTTGAGCAGTTTCTAAAGGTCAATCTTCCAGAGGAGCTACAGAGCTCGGTCACACCGGCTCATTCACCCTGCACACTGCTGCAAGACCACGCTGCTGCTTTACAGCGGAGGCTCCTGATTGGCTGAGACTCATTATATACTGACCAAATGAGGCTGAAGCTTCGTGAATATTAAATGAGGTCACTTATTTAAGGAGCTTTTGGACAGATCCTGGGTTGAAGATCCACTCAGACATTTACTGAGGATTACTCAGATGCAGGCTGTGAACTTCCTGAAAACTAAGGGTGGAACAGTTAAAGCTACTGAGTGATGTTTGGCCGATTCGTCTCCATATGGATCAGTAAAATGTATTTGTTCACATAATGGTTCAGAGTTCACAGCAACAGATTTAGTCATTGCTCTGTAAGCAGGGGATAAGGCGTGAGACCTCAGCAGCTATATATATGTATTCAATGACTCTACGTTGACAGAGAGAAAGCCTAACCTTTCAAAGAGGAGAGTATTTTGAGCAGCATGCTACACTTACAAACATGACAGATAGAAGCTAGAGTCAAAATGTGAAAGGGAGTCTTTGTAGGTACGACAAGAACAGTCCATCATACCTAGTCTACTATCAAGACACAGGGAAAGTGCATGCAATTTCACAAGCCTATGTTTAAGCAAAGTGTGTTAAAGAACAGCAAACCCAGACTGACCAGCCAATTACAGCTGATGATCCCAAGGTGAGAGGTGTGTACCCCCCATTCCAACAGCCAACAGTGTTGATCAGACTCCAGAAGAGGTTCAAGAGTCTTAAACTGATGCTCAAGATTCTGCTCAAACAGAGGGAGACAGACATAGTACACACTTTTCAAAGAGAGATAGGAAAGCACCTCAGTACTTTAAAGATCAGACACTGATCAGAACTGACCACTGCTACAGGGTCTGTAATGTACCACAGAGCTTTAAAGCCACAGTTCTGAGTTGACGCCATGAAAGAGAGGACTTCTCTCACTGAAAATGACATTTACTCTGACCGCTCTCCCAGAAGCTGAACATGTTGCATGATTATCTGGATTAAAATGACTTGACCGAACCCAGCTCCCCATTGGTTTACAAACACACTGATATCAAGAGGATAATACTAATTTACCAGTTTTCCTACACTTAGAATGGCAGCAGCAACAATCTCTGAATAGTGTTGGTGCATTCAAAGAATTTGTCTCAATTCTAATAAGGTTGTTAAAGACAGTCTCGATACTGCAGGGTTTGTCTGAGATACTATGAGAAATACTGAAATAATTTTAATACAAGCAGAGAAATGACAATAAATTATTATTAAAATAGAAAAACTATGTAAAATTACTTACCTGCCAACTATTCAGTTCACTAACATCAGGAACTCACTGCGATGGGAGGAGAATAGTAGACAATGATTGCGCCAAAGGCATCACGCTGCCGCAGTGCCAAGGGAAGTGCAGGACACGCTATCTGGAAAACAGTAGACCGCGGTATTACTCTTTGGGCTTGATACTTTTAAGTGGTTTTCAGTAGAATCTCCATCAATTGGTTGACCTCTGTCTGGAGAGCTCGTTCCTCTGTTTTATTCTGGAGGAACATGGCGACTGCAGAGACAGAAACACAAACGACAGTCAGTAAGAGAGTACTGCACAAAATGCAGGCGACCACGTGACTGCTTAAAACAAAGCTCTGTTGCGTCATTGACATGCAGTAACGTTTCAAGCGTGTCAACTCCCTGGTGCCACTGTAGACCCGAGCAGAACGAGATGAATTTAAACAGACATATGAACTAAAATATTAATTAATTAAAATCTGCTCAAAGTAGAAACAGAACCTGATCCATGAGCAAAAGCAGTACTAGTACATACTGACCTAGCGGACCCCAGACGGCTCAAGTAAAGCATCTCTGTGCAAGAGGACCAGACGCAGGCGAAAGGGTTAAGTCTATTATATAGACATGGACGAGTGAGGGAGACGGTGATGAAGATGAAGACAGAGCTGATATTAAAGACTATAAAGTAGTGACGGTCGCTTGCTGCTCTGTGTTGAATCACGTGTCAAACAGCAGAAGGTGGTTGCTAAAGGGTTACAGTTAGTTAAAGGGAGTAGATCATAATCATTACTACTAATGGTCAGCAAGAATAACAGTTTATGACTGCAGGTGATGTGCAGATGTTCACAGTACTGAAAGTGAATCCAGGGCAGTTTTAGTTATTATATATTAGAAAGGAGAAATAGGATGATTCAGCTTTAATAAAAGATTGTTTTGTATTCTGCATGACTACACGGAGTAAAAATTCTAATTTTGCATCATAAATATAAAATCAACTACAGCTACAAATTAACTTTTTAAAACACGACTTAAAGATTAGAAAGTAGAGATGTGGTTAAAGAATGCTGGGTACATGCAAATGAACAACTGAAGAAGAAGGGAGTCACTGCAGCAGTTTGGCAATATTTTGGTTTATAACCAGACGAACACGGAGAACCGTTAGATGTGAACAGTGTTACAAGTAGTCTATATAGAAAACTGATCACCACAAAGGGTGGAAATACTACTAATCTGCAAACACATCTCATCATCCAGCTCAGTTTGCTAAACTGGGTCTGACCCACAGAGAAGCAGTTCGCTGAATAAATAGACAAAAACAAATGCTTTCGCGAAATGTACAAAGTACAAATGACAGCACAAAATGGCGAGTGCACGCTACAAGTGGAACCTGTTATATTGTGAAGGGACTGCCTCCATTCAACTCAGTCTAGAAAAAGTCATCATTCAGAGAAAAGCTACAAACCTTGAAGTCTCAATTCGAGCTACTAAGCCATAAGTACTTCAGTAAGACAGCGGTGCAGAGATGTAAAATAACGTACAAGCTAAAGTTGTGTATTTGATCAAGAGATCAATCTGGTGTTTACTGAGGATTACTCAGGTGCAGCCTGCGAACTTCCTAAAAACTAAGGATGAAATCATAAAAGCTACTGAGTGATAGCACACACTCCCCAAAGAGGGAGAGGAACGCACCTCAGTACTTAGCTGACTGATTCAGATATTGGAGATCAGACACTGACCAACACTGACTACTGCTACAGGGTCTGTAATGAACCACAGAGCTTTAAAGAGATTCAGCTAAATCAACATTCTGGGTTGAAGCTATGAAAGAGGAGAGGACTTCCCTCATTGAAAATGACACATTTACTCTGACCCCTCTCCCAGAAGCTGACCATGCTGTGAGGGGAAGGTGGGCCTAAGATTAAAAACTGTAGATGGAGCAGAAACGTTATCTAGATGAAAATGGCTTTACACTGAAATCAGGAGGATAACACTGATAATCTGGGTTGATGATCATTTACCAGTTTTCCTACACTTAGGATGGAGGCAGCAGCAACACAATCCCTGAATATCATTAAGAGTAGCAGTATTGAATGATGGTGTAGCAAAAGAATTTAGATCAATTCTAATAAGATTTTTAAAGCAGATTTTCTGAAGCTCCAATTATAAACCATGTGGAGGACAGACAGTCTCCATACTGCAGGGTTAGTCTGAGAAACTGATATTCCTGTTTAAAACAAGCAGAAAAAATGATCATTAAATTCAGTTAATAATGTAAATTATTACCTGCCCACTATCCAGCTGCCTAATCTAGGGTCCTGTTTTTTTCCGAGTGGTGTCCAGAAGTGTGTGGCAGTGCTCCTTAAGGGCCTCACTGCATCATAGAGAAAAGTGGAGAAAGCTGGCAATGTCCAGGACTCCTGGAGGGGAAAAAAAAACAAAAAAACAAAAAAAAAACCATTTTAAGGAAAAATGTGAAGTTGAAGAACTGATAACCTCACACCAGTAAATTTAGATGAAAAGCAGCTGTGGTGGTGGACGAGCCCTCTGCTTTTCCAGGCCACGCCGACGGCCCCAGGCCCTTTCTGGTGCAGGACTCGAGACAACAACCCTCTGTGTCCGCCATGCCGGTAGTGCTGGATTTAAGATGGCCATCGTTGGAGGAGTCACGAACAGACTCCAGCCTCATCTTCAGTTAGAGTTTGGACTGCCTCTACAACAGCAGCAGTCAAGCTTGATGACCTCCTTGCAGAGCGTCTGGAGATCTCGCTCCTCAGCGGTCACCAAGTTACTCCAGAGTAAACACAGACAAACGCAAACAACGGTCAGTGAAAGAGTACTGTACAGCAAAACAGGGAGCAGAGAGCACAAGCATCACAACAACTGTCTCAGATGAAGACAGAGCTGATATTAAAGACTATAAAGTAGGGACTCAACTGTTCGTGTCGAATCAGTTTTAAAAGCAGAACCGCATTGAAAAAAAATTATATATACATAGAAAATGTGTAGGATAGGATTACTGTGTTTATATATCAATTATTTTAGCCATTCAACATGGTCACAGGTAGACATAGGACATTGAGCATGGTAAGGCCCATCAGCTGTTTTGCTTGCTGGGGGGGATAAATATATCTCTATATATAGTAGATACCTTTATACCTAATAAAGCGATACTAATCATAACTGTAACTATGTATTATGTCACGTGTATAGTCTGAACTCTGGGTACTATAAACCCCCTTGTCTTAGAATCTTCAAAATGTCCAATTTGAACAGCCCTGAAAAACATTTATTTCCAAAACCTTGCTTTAGAATCTTTGAATTTTCTAAAACAATAAGTGCAGATCCCTTTACAAAATTCTCTAGGTTGAACAGTAATGAATAATTAAATGTCCTAAAAATTTTATTTGTAATAAATTTGGATCCCTGAAAAATTTAAACAACCCGGAGAATAAAAATATTTCAAGACAACATCTAAGAATCTTTCTAGACGAATCTTAGAATTTCAAATAAATCTGGATCCTGAGATATTCCCAGTTCAGACAACTGAGAGACTGAAATGATCTTAAGGCAATGCTTTGGACATCTTCATCCTTTGAGTCCGGATCGCTACAAAAAGTTAATGGTCTAAAACAAATGCGAAAATTAAAATATCAAAAGGATCCGGGTTAAAGTAACCTGAAGGTCTAAGAATACGGCGTCCCGTCTCCTCTCGTTTATTCTAAATTCGTAAGGTAAGCGGTCTAATTCATTTACTTACAGTCACCTCGGGTACAGAGTCTCGGAGTCAGTAGAGCGCCTGAATTGACTCAGAATCACTCATTGGGATGACGGCGGCCGCCTCTGTCGGTTTCTGATCCTGTCTCTGAAAACTCTGGACCCAGAGGAATATTGGGATCTCGGTGGAACCTCCAAAACTGTGGTAGTGGGATTTGCTTCTCCACGCTTAAAGAATCAACTCGATCAGTCAGTCTTAAGAATCCACTTTAATCCTGCAGTAAACGTAACGCTGGTGGAAGACTTCAGAACTGAGTCTGACAAAAAAAGAAAGAAAAAAAAAAAAAACCCTGCCGTACAGATTCAAAGAGCCTCTTCACTAAATGAATGATCTATATACAGCCTGATTAACAACATCGTTCCCTCCCTCTACCATTGATGAGGCCTTTTCATCTTGGAGAGAAAAAGGAGGAAACGTCTTAAAGGATCTGTTTATTGATTAAAGGTTTGAATCTTTTGAACTCAGAACTGAATTTAATCTTCAAGATCATTTTTTCAGGTATTTGCAGCTACGTAGTTTTGTGTCCACAAACTTCCTTGTCATTATTAGATACAGTTCTGAATGTTAACCCACAGATAAAAAAATGTAACTGGCACCATATCTGTTCCTGAACTCCTTTCATATGAAACCCTTACAAATATTAAAGCAGCAGTAGGTGCAGGATCAATCTGTCAATCAAAATTCAGACGGGTCTGGACATGTACTGGCTTAAGCAGGTTGGAGGTTTGGAGTCTGACTGTTTGAGGCTGTGGACAGGTGTCTTTTATACAGATAACGAGGTCAAACAGGTGCCAAATTACAGACCTCTCATCTTTCTAAATAGGAGAACTTGCACAATCAGTGGCTGACTAAATACTTTTTTTGCCCCAGTGTATAATTTATGTAAATTTTCCCCATTGTATACACACAAACACACACACACATACACACACACATATTTATCTATCAGCCCAAATTCAATGCAGAACTGCTTGTACTTGGAAAGATGAAAGAATTTATATAAATTCTAATAAGATTTTTAAAGCAGATTTTCCGACGTTACAATTACAAACCATGACAGTCTCAATACTGCAGGATTTGTCTGAGATACTATGAGTGACACTGATATATTACTTTTTAATACAAGCAGAAAAGTGACAGAATAAATGGGTGGAATCAAGTAAATCATGTAAATCAGTGTGACTGGGAAGGGCCACTCAGTCCTGCACAACATTAAATAAACATGCACAATATTAAATAAAAGTTCAGAAAGGTTCCAGGTCTATATCGTAGTGCTACTAAATGACTGCATTCAAAGAGATGTGTATACGCTCAACAGTAACACTACAATATAGTCCTGGAACCTTTCTGAACTTTTATTTAATACTGTGCATGTATTCTGTTTATTTCAAAGAGAGATGTGTATATGCTCAACAGGCAGGAGAAACAAAGCTAATAATTACCACTCAAAGCTTCTAGCAGGACACCAGCTTTAACCTGCCTCTGACCGTGTCCAGAGGTTAAACAATGGGGTTTTAGCGCCCCCACAAGGACAAAAAGAGGAACAGCAACAGCCTCTGAGCAGTAGTTCTGTACTGTAACTGCATCAGGAGGATAGTAGAGAAGCATTGTGTCAAGGGAAGCCCTCTCGGTGAAGGAGAAGAGACGAGAGGGCTTCCCTTGACACAATGCTTCTCTCCTATTCTTCTCCTGTATTCAATGACTCTACGTTGACAGAGAGAAAGCATAACCTTTCAAAGAAGAGAGTATTTGGAGCAGCATGCTACACTTACAAACATGACAGATAGAAGCTAGAGTCAAAATGTGAAAGGGAGTCTTTGTAGGAACAACAAGAACAGTCCATCATACCTAGTCTACTATCCAGACACAGGGAAAGTGCTTAAACACAGGCTTGTGAAACTTCATACAAAGTGTGTTAAAGAACAGCAAACCCAGACTGACCAGTCAATGGCAGCTGATGATTCCAAGGGGAGAGGGGTGTGTACCCCCCATTCCAAGTGTTGATCAGACTCCAGAAGAGGTTCAAGAGTCTTAAACTGATGCTCAAAATGGTGCTGAAACAGAGGGAGACAGACACAGTACACACTTTTCAAAGAGAGATAGGAAAGCACCTCAGTACTTACTGACTGGGTGTCAGATATTGAAGATCAGACACTGACCAAATTAATTTTAATACAAGCAGAAAAATGACAGAATAAATGATTATTAAAATAGAAAAACTATGTAAAATTCACTAATGTCAGGAACTTGCTGCGTCAGGAGGAGAACAGTAGATCCAAGGAAAGTCGCCTTGCGAAGTCCAGGACACGGCATCTGGAAAACAGGAGACAGTGGTGTTACTCTTTGGGCTCGATACTTTTAAGTGGTTTTCAGTAGAATCTCCATCAATGAGAACACTCCCCTGAGGGGTTTCCTTGAGGAATGAAGCAGATGAAAGCTGAGGACCTCAAACTGGTTGGAAGAGATGAAAATCAGCTGTGGTGGTGATGCTTCATTTTAAGCGGTCACGTTTCAAGCGTGTGAATTCCCCGGTCCCACTGTAGAGTTAAATATAAACGGACACAAGAGATTACATAAAAACTAACGTTCAATTAAAAGAACACACACAGGCAGACATCACTGTATGGTGCGCCGGTTTCAGTTTGGACAAAGCTTATGGAAACACAAGTGACTCAGGCAATGGAGGTAAAGCTGAGAAGCCTCGACTCATCTCCCAGAAGCTCCCATAAAAGACTGAAATTTAGCTCTGTACGACATTAAGTAGTCAATGGAAAGTTTTAGAAGATCACTAATTTGGATCTACAGTCAAAAACTCCTCACTGGTTTGTATAATGGCTAAAAATCTGACAATTTCCATACAAGGGAAGAAACAGGCCTAGCAGATCAACCTCACCATCTAAGCTATCAGACATGGAGGGATGAAGAGATTCTCTGTTCTTTGAAAACGGACATCTCCGAGCTTCACTGGTCAGAACTCAAGTCCACACTAGCTGAAGAGTTCGAAGGCATAAAAGCAAAACCGCAGAAGTAGTGAATATCATAACTCTGCTCCGCTCCGACTTTCAAGCACTGTATCATAATAAGAAAAGGAAAAATAATGTACAGTTATGAAGTAGGAGTGTGAGTAGATGCTGGACATTTGCTCAGTGTTTATGTTAAAGTCCATGCTGAGTAGCGGGACAGGCCTGATACCAAGACGCAGGAACTGAACCAAAAAAGGGCAACTCCAGGCAGGCAGCTCAGGACATGAGGGGAGAGAGAGAAAAAGATGAAGATTAGAACAAGCTTTACGTTTAGTGAGAGACCTGTAGCAGAAATAGTTAGAGACACAACCACAATAATAGTAATAAAAAGCCTGTAATCAGAGCAGGACAGAACAGTGGTGAACTGTAATCAGAGCAGGACAGAACACAGAACTGGAGAGTTCTCTGAAAGCTGGTGTAAAGAGAGAAGTTGTTCATCTAGATTTAAAGACTGAGAGTGTGTCTGATTCCCGGATATTAACAGGGAGCTTGTTCCAAAGTTGGGGGCTTTATAAAAGAACGCTCTTCCTCCTGCACTGGTTTTTCTAATACAAGGGACTGATAATAGGCCAGCATCTTGCGAGCGGAGTGTACGTGGAGGGCTGTAAGGTGTTAGACGTTTCTCCAGATAACGTGGGGTCAGACCACTGAGAGATTCATATGTTAGAAGTATTTTATAATCTGTACTGAATTTAACAGGTAACCAGTGTAAGAATGAAAGAACTGGACTAATATGATCAGATTAAAAAAATACACATTTACTCTGACCCCTCTCCCAGAAGCGGAGCATGCAGTAAGGGGAAGGTGGGCCTAAGATTAAAAACTGTAGATGGAGCAGAAACGTTATCTAGATGAAAATGGCTTTACACTGAAATCAGGAGGATAACACTGATAATCTGGGTTGATGATCATTTACCAGTTTTCCTACACTTGGAGGATGGAGGCAGCAGCAACACAATCCCTGAATATCATTAAGAGTAGCAGTATTGAATGATGGTGTAGCAAAAGAATTTAGATAAATTCTAATAAGATTTTTAAAGCAGATTTTCTGAAGCTCCAGTTATAAACCATGTGGAGGACAGACAGTCTCCATACTGCAGGGTCTGTCTGAGACACTATGAGGGACACTGATTTATTACTTTTTAAAACAAGCAGAGAAATGACAGAATAAATGATGATTAAATCCAGTAAATCATGTAAATCACTCACCTGCCCACTGTCCAGCTCACTAACCTGAGCGCCGGACCCAGACCGGACCGGGTGGAGCTCAGCTCTGTGGTAGAGGACCGGACACAGCCGAAAGCTCTCCCAGTTCTCTACAGAGTCAGCGTGGACGGACCTGTCCCGCAGCAGCAGTGGAGCGAGAGGAGCTGGGGAAGCGGCTCGCTCACTCGTCGGTAGGTGGGCAGGGGGCTGAAGACGATGATCCTCTCGTCTGGGTTTTTCCGAAGCGGCAGGGCTCCTTCTGGACCTCCGCGTCGGGCGGAGAATAGCGCCAAGGGAAGCCGCCCGGCGACGCCCAGCACACGGGCAGCTGGAGAACAGGAGACCGTGGTTCCTCTTTGGCCTCCTCGACTTTTCCAGGCCAGACTGACGCCCCCAGCCCCTCTCCGGTGCGGGAGAGGAGACGACGACCCTCCGTGAGACAGAGAGCTGTACAGCAGCACAGGGAGCAGAGAGCTCCAGGCCCACAGCAGCTGTCTCAGAGGAAGGAGACAGAGCTGAGAGTAAAGCTGGAAAGGAGGGCCGGTCGCTCGACGCTCTGTGAAGAATCACGGCTCGAGCTTCTAAAGCAGAACCGCGTCCAAACACGCGCTCAAACATACCGGAGATCACGTGATCGCCGGAAGTGACGCTTCGTTACGCAATCACGTTTTAACGCGTCAGTTCCCCGAGCGCAACGAGCTAGCATTGTGAAGCTAGCAACACTTGACCAGAGTAGCGAACAAAATTCTGTCAAAATAAAAGTCCCTCCTAAACCTGATTAAAAATATTTTTGAGTCTCTAAATTAAAAATGATAAACTAGTTTAAGAAAACAGAGTGTTTACAACAATTTAAAAGCTTATTAAAAGTAACTCAAATTAATAACTGTAAATAATAACAGATATAAAGGAGAAATTGTTCTATACTTAGTGTTGCTGGGATTAGTTTTTTCTTTCTCTGGCACTTTATTAATATAATCTTAATCAGGAAACATATATCTTTAATAACAGTGCCATTATGAAGGGAAATATACAGCTTTAGACAGTGGCACACAATGACAAAGTGAAAACAGAATTTTAGAAATTTCTGCAAATTTATTAAAATAAAAAGAAAAACTAAAATGTTGCATTGACAGAAGTATTCAGACCCTTTACTTGGTACTTAGTTGAAGCACCTTTGGCAGTGATTACAGCCTCCAGTATGATGGGTATGATGCCACAAGGTTTGCTCACCTGGATTCTGGGATTTTTGGCCTTTCTTCTCTTCAGATCCTCTCCGTAAGGTTGGATGGGGACGTCGGTGGACAGCAATTCTCAGGGCTCTCCAGAGATTTTTGATAGGGTAAAGCAGGGCTCTGGTTGGACACTCAGGAGCATTCACAGAGTCGTCTCTAAGTCATTCCTGTGTTGTCTTGAGTCATTGTCTTGTTGGAAGGTGAACCTTTGCCCCGTCAGAGGTCCTGAGTGCTCTGGATCAGGTTTCCATTAAGAATATATCTGTACTCCATTCAGCTTTCCCTCAACCCTGACCCAGTCTCCCTGTCCCAGACCCTGAAAAATACCCCCACAGCCTGAAGCTCCACTGAAAGAATGGTGTTGGGCAGGTGATGAGCAGGACCTGGTTTCCACCAGACATGACTCTTAGAACTGAGGCCAAAAAGTTCAATCTTGGTTGCATCAGACCAGAGAAGCTTGTTTCTTATAGTCTGAGGGTCCTGAGGGGCTCTCCTGTATCTGCCCACTCTGCCATAAAGCTCAGATTGGTGGAGTGCTGCAGTGATGGTTGAGCTTCTGGAAGTTTCTGTAAACCGGATCTTTTTGAACCAGAGTGACCATTTGGGTTCTTGGTCACCTCTCTTACCAAGGCCCTTCTCCCCTGATTACTTAGTCTGGTGGGGAGGTCAGCGTTAGGAAGAGTGCTGGTTATTCCAAACCTCTTCATTTAAGAGTTGTGTGATAATTATTCAAGCTTATTTAACTTTAAATATATAATCTACTGAGAATGAGGCCACAGTGTGGGAGTTCACTTCATTTTACAGTACTGGACTCAAAAGAGGAAAAGACACAGATCAGAATTCATTTGAAGGATTAACTCAAAATATTTTTATGTACACAAATAAAATTTTCACCAAATAACTCCTCACATTTCTTCAATCTTTTTTAAACAAGGACAGAAATGGTCATGTTGAGCCTCCTCTCGTCGAGCTCTGGCAGCTTCCTCCCTCAGAAACTCCAGCACCTCTGCAGAGTCAGTACGCCTCCTCCTTTTGGCTGCTGGAGTTCCTGAGGGGGGACAGGAGGCACTCCTGCTGCTGGAGGGGACTGACTGGCTCACAGGGTCAGACTTGGCACAGGAGGGCGCGTCATCTTCCCCTTTGTAGGCCCCCTCTGTGTCTGAGCCTTTATTTGTTGAGGCCACATCAGCTGGTGGTGCTGGCAGTGGAGCACCTGTGATCCTCCTGAAGGGTTGCCTCCCAGGATGGCATGCACTGCCCCAAACCAGCCCCATGTGGCTGCTGTGGCCTCACCCTGCTCAGTGCCCATCCCTGTAGAGGGACTTCTTAGCTCCTAAAAGACGTACATGTGATGATACAATGTTGTCCCTATTAGCTTCCTGTTTCCTCATCTGTCCCCAAGTACAAATATCTAATAATAATAACGTGTTAGAAATATTTGTATAATATTAATTATTAGAAAATGAATAAAGCTGAACTGAACAGACAGCACTTGCGGTTGTTAACTGAATAAAGATCATTTCAGCTCAGTTCCAGTAAATAAGCCAGGAGTAAAGAAGCAGGGGAGCGAGTCATTTTCCATAGTGAATTACTTCTGCTCCACTTTATGAAAATAAACTGAAATAAAAAGTGCTTGATAAAGCTCCTCCGTATTGGAGGGTTTTTAACTGGAGACGATGTGAAATGAGCTCTAATAAAACACTGAAGTGTTTCTGTTTATTTCTGTTCAACAGATGTTCAGTCTACATGCAGATTAAACAGGGGATTTTTCACATCATCAAATATGATCAAACGTGGCTATTTTATTTACGAGGAGAACAAAGCAGTTACACACTCAGATGAAATACATGTAATTAAATGTAGATAAAACGACATTCAGTGAACAGAAGAAACACAGGCAGACATCACTGTATGGAGCTCCCGTTTCAGTCTGGACGAAGCTGATGAACACAAGTGAATCAGGCGATGGAGGTGTAGTGTTTTATTAGAACAGCAGGTGGCGCAGGAGAGCTGAGAAGCTGAGAAGCACTTTGACCTCAACTGTGTTAAAAAGCCTGAAACTTTACACTGTTTTACACTGTTTTTACACTGTAACCGCACACACACACACACACACACACACACACACACTATATATAAAATGCTAAAACTAACATTTTTAAGAAGCTGCTTCACGACTAAACATGGGATCAACATCCAAACTCCAAATGTTGACATCATGACAATTTATCTTCAGACCTAGAAAAGATACAATTACACAGATGAAGATGATGATGAAGATGATGATGGTGATGATGATGGTGATGATGATGATGATGGTGATGATGATGAGGATGATAATGATCATGATGATGATGATGATGGTGAGGATGGTGATGATGATGATGGTGAGGATGATGGTGAGGATGATGATGGTGAGGATGATGGTGAGGATGATGATGATGATGGTGATGATGATGGTGATGATGGTGATGATGATGGTGAGGATGATGGTGATGATGATAGTGATGATGATGGTGATGGTGAGGATGGTGAGGATGGTGATGATGATGATGATGATAATGATCATGATGATGATGATGATGATGGTGAGGATGATGGTGATGATGATGGTGATGATGATGGTGATGGTGAGGATGGTGATGATGATGATGATGATGGTGAGGATGATGGTGATGGTGATGATGATGATGGTGATGATGGTAATGATGATGATGGTGATGATGATGATGATGGTGATGATGATGATGAAGGTGATGATGATGATGATGATGGTGATGATGATGATGGTGATGGTGATGATGATGATGATGATGATGATGATGGTGAGGATGAGGATGATCATGGTGAGGATGATGGTGATGATGATGGTGGTGGTAATGGTGATGATGATGATGATGATGATGATGATGGAGCATCACTGGCTAACGTTGGGGTCATTTGACGGCTGAATGTTGATGAATAAAAGCCGCTCCTCTTTCCCCCTGAGTCAGGCGCTCTGCCTCTGCTCGGACTGCTTCCAGATGAAGAGTCTCCTCCTTGTTCGGACTCACAAAGTCTCTGAGCTTTCATTAGTGTCTGAAAGTGAAACAGAGAGACAGGACATCGTGTCTTCTGTCCCTCCACAGTCCACAGTGTCTCCGTCCACAGCTGTGTCTAAAATGGAGAAGAGTTGGACCTACGAGTCTAATGTAACCCTGTGAAGAAGAAAGGTGAACTGCAGGAAAGTCAAAGTCTGGACCACCGTGTAGAAGACGCTGGTAGATCTGCTGCCCCAGACTTTCCAGCCCCCCTCAAAGCCTTCAGCAGGAGAACTGATGAGAGCCCCCCACCTTTACCTGAATCCCCCAACAGCTGGGAGTCATTTCTCCTCCACGATGAGACGCTGGATCTTTCTGAACCGCTCAGAGTTAAAGACCAACCCAGTGAACGAAGAACCACAGTAGAGCTTAAAAACAGGCCTGAGAACAGTCCGTCAGTCGAGGACATTTTCTGAAGGTCTGTGGAAAACGTCCTGAAGCCTTTCTGTCTGTCAGTGTTTTCTTTTACTCACATCTGAAGCTTTATTTCATCCAATACAAAAGAGATCAAATGTTCAAATATGAATGATGTGCTGATCTGGGTTCACTGCTACATTAAATGTGGATTGTTCATAAAATAAATAACTTGTTAAACTCCACAGAATAAACTACGACATATTCTGGACTTATTTTCTAAATTAAATTAAATATGCTAATGAAGTCGTGGATGTACAGTTTCATACGGGTCTCTTCAGCATGTCTGTGTGTTTTATGGGATATGAAAAGCATGTGCGTGTGATATTGTAATGTTAATAATGAACTCTGGAGATTTTAGTAGTGAATAATCCCTCATCGTCGCTCCAGCTTCACCCAGAAGAAGCTGCAGCTCAGTCCCCGCTAACGCCCCTTCCAGCCTGTCCGTCTCCTGCAGGGAGGCTCCCAGCACAGCCGCTCCGATACAGCCAGGTCACTTCATGTTAGCCAGCTGCTTTAAGCAGATATTTCACCATATATGAGACCATAAAGCTACAGCGAATATTTGAAATATGAGTATTATCGTTAGGTGTGTGTCTGTGCTGCAGCTGTACGACTGTAGGAGCTAACCTGCTAGCGCTAGCTCCGTTAAGACCTGCTGGCCACAGGGAACAGGGGGGTGAGGATGTGTGTGGGTGGTCGGGTGGTCGGGTGGTGATGTACGGAGTTCACTTAGAAACTGCTCTAAAAACTTTTAGGAACGTTTCTAAAAGAAAGGACTAACTTTTATTTAGTGCTTCATCCGACAACACAGGCTTTCTGCCCTGAGCTGTTTGAGCTGCTCCTGCTGTGTGAAGATCAGCTGGAGTGAAGAGCTGAGCTGAGCTGCATTAGCCATGTCTCACTAAACTTCACCTCCAGATTTGATCAGTTCTTATTAAAGTGTGAAGAAGCTGAATTTAAAACCTCCAGCCTCACATTTCTGTCTTTGAAATGAAGTAAGGATTGTTGTACAGTGTGTGAAAGGAGCTCTCCTCCTAAACTAAGTCGGAGCAGCGAGAATGAAGGTAAGACAGGTAAGACATGAATGTATATCTGTGGTCATCTAAAATGTTGTGTTATTGGTGAAGCGGATCACAAAACTTTTGGATTGGATGATTTTTTCGAATCATCAAAAAGGTAAAAGGGAGACAACTTTGAAAGTGTAGTCATTTTTGTTCAGAATTTCATTTAATTTATTAATTACACAAACAATACAGATATTTCAGGCTTTTTTATACTTTTGATCATTATGGCTTATGCTTATGCTTCTATCTACTGACAAGCTTTATGGAGATACACATTTCTTTTCCCAGCAGGTTTTAGCTGACCATGATATCGCTGTACTTGATTAGTCAACTCTCCAGACCTGTTGAGAGGAAGATGAGAAACCCCGACCCAGCAGTACAGACAAACTGAAGGCTACTATCAAAGCAACCTTCAGTAGCATCACAGCAGCGCCACAAGCTGATTGCCTTCATGCCACGCCTCACTGATGCTGTAATTTGTGGGATATTCATAAATATTTATGAGCTATAAGCCATTCTGAGCAAAAGTAATAACACAAAAAGGCTTGAAGTACATCACTTTACAAGTCATGAATATAAAATGACAGTATAACTTAAATGAAGAAAAAAGAAACTGTTCCATGCTGTTCTATTCTTAGATGTACTCAAGAATTTCTGAATGAACCACTTTTCCACGTCTGTGGTGTGTATGTGTGTAATATTTTGTGGGGCTGTGGCTGCAGATGGATCTTTTTGAAGACCCTGACCAAAGAGAAGACCTTCTTCCTGTCCCACCAGAGAAACTCAGAAGTTGCAGCAAGGCCAGAGCAGTAACTTCAGCACCTTGCGCCATTATTAAGTATTAAGTATTAAATCGATTTTGCATTATATATTCTAACGTGAGGGTAATCATGAAACCATGTGTTATTCCTGTCTAATTCAGGAAGTACTCCAGCCGCATGTGTTGAGGATAATCTTAAGCTCAGGTATGTGAACAGTAATAGCTCATGAGAAAGGAGAATGATATACCCTGAATTATTGGTGGTATTTTGAATGTTTCATAATGTTTCATAAATACAAGACTGCCCTTGTTCATGGAAGATTCTGAGCAGGTATGCTTATCAACCTCAGAGTGTATATGGGCCTCCAGTCAGTCTTCAGTTGATGGTATGAGGTGTTGATGTAGTTAATTTGCATGTTTCTTTCTCTTTATTTCTACCTATGCTGTAGGAAGTGATCCCACACGAGACTATAAAACCGGAGCCATTTCCACTGTGTACAGCAAGTATGTTGATTATCTCCGTTTATACCAACCAGCCACTTAATGAATTACCTTGTCTCTACATGCATTGTCCATATAATTAGAAGAAGCGTCCAGCCAACAGTCATATGTCTATATGTTTGTTTTTTGGAGATTTCTTTACATTTCTGGGATGACTATTCAGCCATTCTAAAGAAAGAAATGTAGGATGTTCAATCATTGCTCTCCTACTCAAGCTCCTCTATCTTTGGAAAAGTATGGAAAGTGATTCTTTCAATGTCTCCCCTCCTGGTAGCAGACATTGATTGATCCAGTTTATGATTGTGTATCATGTTCATATACCTAAAGCTGACAGTAGCCTAAATAGATCCAAATCTGAATCCCACTTGTGACAGATGTAAACGGACACTCACAACCTTAATTTATATGTTTAGGAGATCCCCATGTTTCAAAAAGAATCAGATCTCCCCTTTTCTTGCCAGGTGATTGGAAGATATTATGATTCAACTAAAATTAGAAATATTAATGTTTACAATGAGGAGCAAAAGTCTGCACAGGTGCTGATTACCTGCTCTCCATTTATTTCTTATTGTTCCTCAGTCAGTGGGTTAATAAACTGGAATGATTCATAGAGCCGGGCTCCTGCCCTTTAAAGCCTCCAAGATGAGGAATCTCCCATGTCTCCAGCGACAGACCGTTGAGATCACAGTGGAGGAACCCTGCCATTAGCACCCTTGCCTACAGCCGAGGTAAGGACCATTGTTAACCCACTGTATCCAGTTCCAGGACATTGAACTCATTTTTTCTTCAAATAATGGAATAAGAATCAATTCTGTATCATCACATTATTGAACTTTGCCATATATCTGAATTAGAGCACATTTATAAAGAATAGGGGGCTCTTGCATGTCTTAGCAGTGCTTTTAGGATTAAGATCAAAACGTAGTCAAGATAAAATGAACTGTTAATTCCAGCAAGACTACACAGGGGAAAGTGGTCCTCACAACGTTCTTAACTTTAATCTCAGTCTTCCATTTACAGAGCTTCAAGGTGCTAGATGACCTCAGTAAAGGAGGATTCAGCCAGGTTAAGCTGACCACATCCAAACAGTACTGCTCTAAAAAGTTTGGAAATGATGACCGTGTCAGATGAGTACTCTGACTTCCTGCCTCAGGGACTTTCTAAGAGTAGGGAACCACCGTCACATTGTTCACATCCAATAAATATCAATGTGCTACAGAC